>NW_017275390.1:147898-359742 GCF_001594065.2 Cyphomyrmex costatus
ATAATGTAATTTAATATATAGATAAAATTATATATATATATATAACGCAGTTTAATTATATAGATAATTAAACTCTAAATAATTAAACAGAATTTTTAAACGAGATTAAAAAATTCTGGTTAATTGATAGAGAAAATAAAAAGCTGTTTTATTGTAAATAATTTTATCATATTACTTGTAGTTTTATCAATAACATTTTAAAAGTTCAATACAAAAGTAATTTTTTTATAAGCGCTCAGAATACAGATATATAAGGTTTTAAAGACGAAGATAATGTTTGTGTCAATACATTATATTATATTAACACGTTGAATGCCACGTATTTAATAACAAAAGTTAACTAAACAATTTGCTAACGATTTACTACCTATAGAGATAAACGTTTTTAATAAATTTTTTTTAATATAAAAATATTTTATTTGATTTACATTTTTTTATCAATTAATTATCAAATATAGGAGTTGTTTTTACAATAACTATTATTTTTATTTGTTATTGTTAAAACGAATAACGAGTTTTTTTTTTGATATAGTCGGTTATACTGTAACATGTCCGACTATTGAGACATTTTTACTTTACAGCACCACGAAGGTCGCCCCTCAGTAAGATAAATGCACAAAACATGATAATACAGTTTAACTTATCTGTTATATATAATATTTTACTAATAAAATATAAAAGTAATATTTATCGCATAACGAAAAATTCATTCCAACATCTTGGGCAAGTCATGGAAAATGATCCGGCATTTAACGTGTTAAATTGTATAGAAATCAGCAGACTAAAGATACTTCTATTTTTGTCTTTGCATAACACGAGACATTCCTTTGTTATTGAGAAAAGTAAACATGTTAACCATTTTTAGTCCTAAGTATGAGATCCTATAATTTAAAACGTATTTACTTTACTAGTATACATATGGTAATACTATATGTATGTACACATTCAAACAATTACATGTGTTAGATAGTTTTAACGATTTAATTTTAAGAATAACTCTCTCCTTCGTTCATTTAGCTCTTCAATTATTAGATTTCACTTACAATCCGCCTATGTGAAAGACGAGTGTTGTGAAAGGTCTATGTATATAAGCACATTTTTACGTAAATATAGATTCACTCATATGTCCGTGTGGTGCAGCAAAACTCGTACGTGAGACACATATATTCCTAGGTCAGGCTAATTAAATCAGAAGATTGCGACTCTTTGGGATGCGACGCGACCGGCGTCAAAATAAATGCGCGCGCTCCGTTTCTACGAAATGCTTCGCTAAAAATTATTTTAATATCAAATTTCTTGATTATTTTAGATTATTTTAATTAGAAAATTTGTTCCTTTTATCTCTAATATAATTCTTTATTCTGTCGAAGAAACTTAATTATGAAATTAATTGCAATAAAAAGTTTTTGACTTATTAAGCAATTTTAATGTACGAAATGTTTTATAAATTAAATATTTACTTTGAATATCTTTAATCAGTTAAAATATTTTACGATTATTATGAAACATCTTACATTTTCTCAATCCGTTTTAGAAATACTGATAGCTACGGAGTATATCATAGTTACCTCCATAAGATGAAATTCTTGATTGAGAGATTTTATATTAGAAGAGATTATTGTTACTTCTGTGGTAAAATTACTTAGAAAAAATGTATAACTTATAACAATTAGTATTAACGTGCAGAATGATGGAAAGCTGGTTTCTCATGGTCTACAAAGAATTAAATTAATATGGTTAGTCTCATTGGACAATTTCTGACATAAATTGAACAATAAAGAAAATTATACTATTGACAAAATTTAAAATATTTCTTTGACATAAAAAATCAGTTAGTATAAAGTAATTAATTTTTGTTGTAATCTTATCAGTTGTGTGTGCTTTTATATTATATTGTGATTCTATATTATATTATATTATTATAGCTGATGTTAAATGGAGTGAAATGTTATATAATGACGCGTTCATAATCAACATTCGAACAGTTTGTAATAGGCAAAAAACGTTGCGATTCTGCGATTGCAGACCAAACGTTGAAAATTAACGTTAGATGATGAAAATAAATTTGTCTTTGATCGATTATTTGTATGATATTATTTCGGACTTGTATTTTTAGATTTATAACAACGGACATAATTATTATCTTTCTTTGAAAGTCCGAGAAGTACATTGCGTGACCAGGCCGTCGATATTATTACTTGAGTATCGGAGTTCAATAATTTAAAATATAAGCACTCGAACGATAACACGCTAAACACTTGAATGTATCGACTACTGTTTTGAGCATATTGTTACTAATTTATAAATTATCATAGATTACTATAATTGTTAACAATTTGTAAATATTTACTTGTAATATTAAAGATAAGTTTTATATCGTAGTACAGGTGAAATTAGTTTCTAGAAATGGAATAACATGCGTCATGGACTCCACTTGATGCTATAAATGTTTTGAAGCATTTGTTAATTGATCAACGAGTGAAATATCTTCTTCTAATTGGTCAATTAAATGCTTCGAAGTATTCATAGCATTTAAGTAGACCGCATTCATAATATAATTATAATTGTAAGATTTGTCCTTCTTTTGCATTTGTAAAGTTCCTATTTTGTATTTATTAACTTTGAAGGATTTGCAAAGCAAACTTGTTGTTATTCGAAACATCCAATTGTGTTGATCTTACAACGTAAACTTAATGTATATTCAAGCAACGACGGCCTGGCGAAACGTCAATGTTAACGACTGACGATAACGATATATTTAATTAAAGCGTTTGGGAAAAAATTGTGGTGTTCTGATTGTCGACAATTGTAATTAGAAGTGAAGACGTTTTAGCCAAAGGTATCTTCGGTAGCTTTCATGCCTTACTAAAAAAGAAAATAAATTATAATTCATACTTCCAGTTTAATTTTATTATCAACTCCGCTCTTTCGCCAAACTCAAATTTTTGTCCTAAGAATTATATAGTTCAAACCATTTAATCCTATTTACATTTAATTTTATAAATTAAGCGGCACAAACGAAAAGTTATTGTGATAATGAACCATAAAACTCAAAGTTATAGTCGCATTTTAATGCCACTTTATTTCTTTGATATCCACGATTTGTTTCCCGGATATTATGCCTTAGCAATTAAATGTTATTGTATCATTTCGTAAATAGGAAAATAGCGGTGATAAACGAGACAATAAATGATGAGATAATACTAAAAGTATAATCACAGAAAGAGAAAGGAAGGGAGAAAGAGAGAGATATACAATTAACGTTTATAATGCCGCAGTTTATTGCCAACACCGTATTTGCTAATAAAAAATAAAAGTTTTACAGTTCTTTGCGAAAATTATATAACTAACAATGAAAGCTTGTTTTTGCGTAATTCCTTAAGTTAGAAAGGATCAAAGATAAACGATCAAACTAGAGGATAATTACGAGAATTTATTAAAATGTGAATTTATATTGCAAATTATTAAGCACTACTTCAAAATAGAAATGTAAGAAGAACGATGCTTTTTGTGATCTTTATCATGATTAGATTTTGTTCTGACTAGATTAAGAACACCAAATTGGATCAGAAGATAAACAAAAGCACGGAGTAAAAGGAGAAAAAGCATGAGATGAACAGTAATTGTGATATTCACACAAACATAGTTTCGAGTTTATCGCGCCTCTAGAGAGCGATATTACATTTCCAGCAATTAAAACCGTTACTATTTGCTCCAGTCTATGTTCATTATGTTCAATCTGCATAAACAACAGTCTTATACATCAGATTTTGACTTTATTATTTATAGGCAGCATTGCCGTTTTAAAAGTGCGATATAATGTTGTCAGAGCAAATTCTAAATTATTCTTATACTTATTTTACTAATTAATTATTTTCCTGGTTTCTTTCTCGCATATTTTTAATCAGAAGTGTAATTTGTGAAAATATGTGTCGAACATTTTTAATTTTTTGCATTTATATTTAATTGGATAATGTCGAAAATTTTGTGATTAGAAATTATCAATAATTTTAAAATAAAAATTATCAAATTGCTAATAATTTTGGAGTTGTTAAAAATTAAACGATTTTAATAAATTAATGTTTATGAGTTGTTATATGAATAAATTTATTATATTTATATAATAAATTTATTATATGTTTTTATAAAGAGTTTCTAATTATGTATATGTAAATAAAATTATTATAAACATATTGCACACATATTTTTGATAACTTTATTTATAAAACATAATTAAAAATTGTTTTGTTTATTTATTAAAGTAAGCTATATTATGAACAATAATATTTAACTTCCTCTATTTAAGAAAATCAATAATTCTGAAATCTATGAGTATGAGCTAAAGAGGCTCGGATAAACTTGTAATAATTTATATAGCTAACTTTTGCAATTTGGGGTTTTGGAATAATCGATACAACGCTCGTTAACAAATGGCTTTTTGACTCGTTTATTATCAAGTTCCAATATCGGTTTATACGACATTATCAATATATTACTGATTCGATGCTGTCGCAGTTAAGTAAAAGTTTAATAAAGTTGAAAAAATTATATGTACCATATATCCGAGTATATCCAGATAATCGAGAATGTTTTACATGCTACATCGTGTATTTTTTTTAAGTTTTATCGACAATAATCGAATTAAAATAATTTTTTTAAAACGTTTAATTTAATTTTCTTTAAAGTCTACATGTTTGTCCAATTGTTTATTTATCAAATATATACCAACTTTTTCGTATTACTTAATTACCACACTTGTTTTCTATTAGCTCATTGTTCATACATTGTTTGTTTCGGAAGACGTTATTTGTTTTTAAATATTGTTAAACTGTTGTATTATTACATAATCTTGTATACACATAATATAGTCAATAGTAAAATGCAGCGTCATAAATTACGTTAATTTTTTTTATAACAACTTATTCTTAACAAGTAGAAGAATATGAAGAAAATAAAAAATAAATCACACAATGATTTTAATAATATTTTAAAAACTATCTCTTCATTACATTTTAAGTTTGATGTTACTAGTAATCAAACCTATAAAACTTAATAAAAAAGACTTATATTAATAATTATTTTTAAAAAAGTTTAGTATTGCATCTTCTTTGTTATTTAAAATCGTATAGATATGTTTATAAAGTAAGTTACTTGATTGTTTGTTCAAATCAATTAGTTATTTAAATTAGTATTTGTTATCAAATTAAAACATTAAAATATTAAATGTAATAATGCAGTATTAAAAGAATAACTTTAGATATTTTTAATAACTTCTTAGCTACATTTCTGAACATAAAATTTTTAACTTTTTAAAATTACTTTGTCTATCATAAACGAGGTATATATGTATACTGTAGGTGACTGGCAATTTGCGCAAGTGTTATAACTGTTTAGCCGCTTCTTAGAATCCACCCACGTTATCTCAAATCCATTAACGATCGGTACGACGCTCGTTAACTGCGTTGGCGACAGAAAGTCGATAGTTAATTACGCAAATGAAGGGATCTCGTTAACAGCTACGGCAAACATGGCTACGATAGATCGTTAAATAACATGCCTGCCGATCGTCATCGAAAATGCATAGATCAATGATTGCATGCGGATTAGTGCAGGCGGTGTATTTCTTCTGAATCTCGGATGCAATCGCATTAGATTGCGTTTGACGTTCAAAATTGAGTAATATTTTCTGTCCTTTTATCTACAATGGTTCCATGAACATTTACGAAATGACTGTCAAACAATGCAATCCAATGTAATATCACAGAATACAAATTCATCTTACTACTAATTGGATTTTAAAATTAATTTATCAATTGTTCTTTAATAAATTATTATTTTTTAAATAATGATTATGCAGACGTGTGTGTGTGTGTGTGTGTGTGTATGCCCAGATTTATAAAAATTTGAAAAAATTATATTAATTTTTTCCTTGGAAATTTTATTCTATTTTTTTTAATTTTGGCATTTATATCTTAAAATAAGTTCTTTTTTGCATTGCGACCGTACTTACGAGCAACGGCACAACTTTGTCACGTATCTGCAGTAACTTTAATTATGCGATAATTTGCTCTTAATTACGATAAAGGGTTGAGGAGCATAAAGTGCGATTCGTTCTTAAATTCTTAACAATAATTAATGGGCAAGGACCCAGGATCTCTGTTAAATAATCGCCAAAAGTGACTAACAAAAAACATCACGTCACGGTATATATGTATATTAATTTAATTAAAAATATTTAGCATTTGATAGTAATTAAACTTTGAAAACTAAATCTTGATTTAAGGAAATGTCTCCCTCGGATTTTAATAAGTTTTAGATATGCTAAAATATAAACAATAATAGGATGAGTGTTTGCTCGCATGTTAAGAGGGTGAAATATTTCATTGAAAGAAATTTGGAAAAGAAAATTGGTGTTTCTCTTTCTAAACGAATGTCTAAAGTTAATGATATAAAAAATTATTTTTACTGAAAGTTTCTAGAATACTTTGTAATAATAATTATAACAAGTTTTTATTCTTTTATTTTCTAAAAATAAGAAATTTTGTATTAATAAAAATTTGTCATTATAAAGCCTAATTCTTGAAACAGTTGAAACCATTCCACTTTTATTTAAAACATTTTTTCTTTTATATTTTAAACGATTTAGAGTATTTAGACTATTTACTTAGGAAGAAGAAATTTAATTTTTAAAGGAAAGATTTTTACCTCCTTATCGTGCGAGAAAATACTTACAAAAATATCTATTTTTACTTTTGTTTATATATATAGATAAGCTTATTAAAATGGAGGAGGATAATTTGTTGTATTTTCATGTAAGGTTAACAAACTTTATCAGATTAGTATTGGATTTTTTAAAGCTAGATATGAAAGAAGAAGTAGTGTTTCTTACAATGTCTTGCTTTTTTGCTATTCTAATTTATTTAACAAAATTGAAGATATGTAAACCGTATGTGACACTGATCCAAGTATCAATAAATTAATGTCGATTAGACATTAGATGGGACGTCAGTAATAGGCAATAAGCAATTATGTATTAGCTTTAATGGCTAATTAAATGCGGCACGCTCGTGACATATGTCACGCGCAGATGACAAGCCGTGGGAAATTATTGTCGGCGTTCTCGCGGAAACGGCAAATCCGAAGAAAGGCAGTGTCAGGGCGGGAATGCACGGCGAAGATGAAGAGCGCGAATAGAATATTTCGTGACATACCCTGAGAAATGATCCATTTTCAGCAACGAACAATTATGATTCCTTACGTGAATGTAATTATTCGCAGTGCAAAGCTCGCCTCATTAATTGCTTTTTGCCGAGCAATTACCGAATGGTGAGCAGCGACATTTTCTCTGCACAGTTAACCGCAACGATTAAAAGAAAGATGAAAGGAATACCTACTTCTATTCATATCGAGTTGAATTCTCACAGTACGTCGGTGTTATCTCGCGCTAGCCACAAAAAAGAAATTACTTACAAAGGAATGTGTACACATATAAAGAAACTGAAAGTTTCGAGAAATTAAATTGAAGAATTTCACTTAAAACATTTTTAATTTAAATTTGTGTTTTCTGATTTTTTTTATGCAGGAAATATGTGTTTTGCGAGTTATCTTTCTTTGTGTTAAATCCATTATTAGAATGCCAACATTCCATTAACGTTGTGGTTTATTTCATCATGGCGAGGAGCAGCTTGATGTGTTAGTATTCTAATAATAGATCTGGATACGAAAATAATCAGCCAAACGTATAATTTCTATATAGAAAGTATCCGTAATAGCCTAAAAAAAGGATATAGTTTTATTATTATTATTATTAACGTTGATATACAAATAATTTAAATTAAATACCGATGAGAACATGTCAAGCTGAATCTTGTATGCTTCTAATTTATAATTTCGTGTGAATTTATATACTACGTATGTAGATTCTTAAATGCGCGCTGAAATTTTTGTTCAGACTTACGACGCAACTCTAATAAACTACCGCAACACTATCACGAGTTAAATTGATTAACAATCTAACAATTTTGATGCTCATAGCATCTTGGGTCTTAATAATATATGTTGAATAACATATTAAAATCTATGAATGCTATGAGCATCAAAATTGTTAGATTGTTAGTCAATTTAACTTGTGATAATACTGCGGTAGTTTATTAGAGTTTGCGTTTTAAGTCTGAAAAAGAATTTCGGCGCCCATCAAGAATCTACATACGTAGTATATACATATATTCACATGAAATTATAAATTGGAAACATTCAAGATCCTGCTTGACCGTTACGACGTGTTCTCATAGGTATTTAGTTTAAACTCTCAAGGTCCAATAAGAAATAATTTAATAATTTAATTTGACATACAAACAATATCAAATTCATTAAATAATTGTCTTTAGCAATATGTGCAAAATTTACTGTATATCTTTATTTTATCAGCTTCTTACATTTCAATTAGAAAACTTTGCGTCTCTGATATAATTTAATTAAATTTCATTGCGCAAGTTGTGCTGAAAGTTCCAGTTAATTACTCCGTTATTAAGAAGTTTCATCTAATTAATAATTTTATTTACCGAGAATTCTAAATTATAATTGCATCATGGCATTCCAACGAGAGGAACATTTTGGTTTAAAAGTTGAGATATAGAAAAAAAGAACAAACTTCTTATTATAAGTTTCGTTGTTTATGATAGAGAAAGTTAATTGATAATAACAATAACAAAAATGATCATTTTTCGCTGTTACTAGTGATTTTTTGTTATTTTATTTAAAATACCTGTTATTTTCTTCAGAATACCGTTAAGGTAATATTAATATAATAGAGATTAATGTATTAGAATATATTGTACACAATATAAGAAGGATATTTTTCTATAACGTGAAATGACATGTAGAAATATTATTTGCATTAGTAGATTAGGTATTTAGAATAAATCATTGTTATACAACAGAAAACTGTTTATTTAAAAAAATTCAAAAGTAATCAGAGAAATGAACTAATTCTCTATAGAAACTTCTATAATTTTATATATATATTTTTTTAGGAATACCTGAAAACACTTTTGACTTAAATTTTTTTGTCGTTCTGTTGTCGCAACATATACATTTAGAATAGTCAAATTATTTGTTTCAGAGCTACATTTAAAGTATTGTAGTTTAATTATTTGTTGTAATATTAATTATATGACAGCGGTATTCAAAATACTTATTAATTATTGGTTCCAAAGTTGTGTGTGTGCCTCCGTTTGTCGTTTATTACGAATACGTTATTATATTACTAATTTATCGATTGTTTGTATAAATAACACTTAAATAATTTTCGATGAAAAAAATATATAAATTATAACAAAAGATAAATTTAATTTGTTTACATTACTTTAACCGTTTTAACATGTATATGTTATTTGTAATATGTTATATCGCAAATAACATATATTATAATATATGTATAAACGCATAGACAGCTGTTTTTTAATTGCTGTTAGACATAATAAATTTTTATTATCATGCTCAGTTCCATTTATTTTATTGCATTTTATTTTTGTATTGCAGTATTGTGACAGTTGATCTCTCTCTACGCTGAGGAAATTTGCGATCGCTGCATGCATAGATCTTCAAATAAAAAAAAACTTGTGCAAGGATGACTCGGAATTTACTTGAATAATGACGAGCGATCGTAATGTAATTAAAGGTACTTGGATAAAACACAAATGTAAAAGATTAATTTTATTTATATCATATACATTGATAAATTACAACATATTTAAGTAAACTTTTCTGCACTATAGATATTTATATCTACTTCGAGCATTTTAAAATTTTTACACTTTTTTTAATTCTTAGATCTTAAAATAAAAGATCCCTCATAAACATATGGAAAAAGTGATTTCAGTCGAATTGACTAAAACTGTGATATATATAATACAATAGATAATGAAATCAAAGTATAGTGTAGATGATATTAACCAAAAGTTCCTTAATTAAAGTCATAAAAATTGATAGATTTTGCACTAACGCTATGTAAAAGTTGTTATTTTAAGTCTAATTAAACTAAAAAATATTCTTATTTATAAACTGTATTCATTTTCTAATAACTCTGTATCTTAATACTTTTATGTATAGAGTGAGTGATAGTATAAAATCAATGTGAAGAAAATATTTACATAATTGCTTTTCCAAAAATTGTTGAATTTACAATGAATTTTTGAAAATTACATTTTTTTTCAAACATGTGTTTTCTTCACATCAATTAACTTATGTCATTTTTCTGTGTTTAAAAGTACTAAATGGTATTAAATGAAAGTATTAAGGTACAATTAGCAAAAAATGAATGATTCAGTAGATAAAGATTTTTAGTCCGATTAGATCCAATATAGCAATTTTCAAATAATGAAAACTACACTAAAATCTGTTCATTTTTAATGGTTTTGCTTGAGAAAACTTTTAATCAGCACCTCATAATTTATAAAATTACAGCTTCAGCAAATTTGAATAAAAATACTTTTTTCATTTGATTAGTACGGGGTTCTTTATAATTTAATTCGTATTTTACATTAATTTTTTAAATAATTTTTAAACATAAAGTTATTCTCTCTCTCTCTCTCTCTCTCTTTCTCTCTCTGTCTCTCTCTCTCGCTCAATAACGTTATATTAATTCTGCAAACTTATTTAAATTTATGTAGATTCTTATTTTGTTATAAAATTCTATATTTGTATCGAATTTTTTATTTTAACTTAAGTCTTGTTTTTATTTTTACGTTTAGTTAACAACTAAATTTTTTCTAATTTTTATTAGCGTTTTAGATTCATCTAATCTAAACAATTATTTATAGCAGATTATTGCATTATACAATAAATTGGCAAACGTTTACGTAATTGATGCACGACTTATCAACACTAGACAGTAGTGGTCTGCAGTAGTAATACTCCGTAATAGGTCAGACAAGTACGCTCTATTAACTTGATGCAAGACATTTAAGTTCGATTAACGAACAGAACAGCAACTGATGAAACGTTTATGTTATTTTTAATAATAATATATTATTTGTAATTTATAAAGTATGTTACATTGCATTATTACATTCATATTGCTTAATATATTGTAAATGTTGTAATAACGAGTATGTTTTTAATCTTTTCAAGTTATTTTTCTTTTGATTTAAAAAAAATTTTATAATTTTTCTTTATAATGAAATATTTTTTTCTAATTTTTGTAATTGTATTTAAAATTATTATAAATATCTTCTAATTCCATTAAAAATTAAAAATGAAAATTATTATATTATTAATATAACATTTTGATATAACGTTATAGTATATGGAAGATAATACATACTACCGTTTGAAAGTTTAGGAACACTACTTTTTTTAGAAAAGCGAAACAGTAGTATCGATGCTTCCAAAGAATAACTCTACATATGAGAAAAATTTTACTATTTATTTTGATTATATTTATATATTATAAATTAATTTAGATTATTATCAAGAAATACTAATATATTTAACAGGAAGGGATTATAATCATGCTTATTTGACAATTTATAAAAGAATTTTAATTTGTTCATTTTCTAATGGATATATTGATTAAATCTATCACATTTTTCAATTTATATGCAATTAGATTTTTTTTCAGTACGAGGAACAGGTGAGTAATTCATGTAATCAATTAATTAAAATTATAAATCATATGATATAAACATTAATTAAATTTAAATGCATAAAGTTTTCGAACAAATATGTTCTTTTTTATTATAATAAATTATAATTTGTTTTTAATATCATAAATTATAATTCGTTTAACAAGAAATGAATGACATAAATTAGGCGATATTTTTATAAAAATGTGTGTGTTAAAAGATATTCTAAATATAATATATATTTTTTTAAGGTGTCTTATTTATCTATAACTATTTTGTTATATTTCTTATAACTTGTTACAGGGATTTACTATTCTGAACACAGATTGGTTTATTCTTTGTGTCACAATTTTCGTTAAACATATCTTTAATAAACATACGGATTTAATCCCACTTTTATTAAATTTTTTTATTGTGCCACACTTTATACACGATAGTTTACAAGATATTTTTCGTTTTTGCTACGTGCTTCGTAATATTCGTTCTGTAATTTAATGTCTTTCTTTAAAAGCGTACTCATAATTCTTGCTGAATCGGACATGAGTCTTGTCGAGTTGCATTACAGGAATGTGCTCCAATAGACGACGTTAAGGATGAAGAATGAGAAAGGAAAGAAGAATCTGGAAACCTTATCGATGTAAATGGCAGTGGCTCGTCCTTGGCAGCACTGCTCATACTGAATTGTCGGTGGCCTCGTTGGACTTCTATTTCTTTCGGCATCCGGCCTCATCGGTGTCTAAAAAAAAAAGAGATTAAAAATACGTCACATAAAATAACATGAAAATAATAAATGTAAAAAAATGTTATATATATATATATATACATAAGTAATTATTTCAATTTATATCTTTCTCTTTTATTTACCTTGTTATTCAAGATTTGCAAGGTAAGTAAAAAAATTATTTTATTTATTTATAGTGATTTTAACTGTTACATTAAAAAAATGAAATAATTTGTGCAATATGTAATCAAAATAGTATAAAAAAAGCAAATTTATGTTTATTATTTTTTAATCTTTCAAAATTAATTCTCAAATCGTGCTTAGCATCGATTTTAAATAATTGACATATTGATAATTTAACTTATAAAATTAAATATAAAAGTTTTCACGTATTATCTTTCGCGAATAAATAAGATTCATATTTTTCAATTCAAACATATTATATTTCTATACATACAACTTGCATATAATGTGACAATATTCATTATACAAAAATGATAAACGTATTTTGTAACAAAATAAAATTAACGAAAATATCTAATATTTCTTGTCAATACAATTTCGTTTACAAATGAAAAAGACAAAATTTATAATAATTATAGAAAACTTATTTTGCTTATTAGCAAAATATTAAACAAGAACGATATTTATTTCGCGTAAAACGCGTTTTATCGTAAAGCAGACAAGAGTAAATACTGCAGTAGTACAAGAAAATATTACGTACAATGGATGTAATGAAAACGAGATGCTTTATGTACAGAAGGAATTGTAAGTCTACGTCGTCTACGTAAACTACACAGAAGAAAGGAGAGAATAAATATTTTTCTGCGAATTTGAGTGTGGGACGAATGCATGCAATAAAATCGAACTTTGGAACTTGTTCAAGAGGGAAATTACCGGGGAGAAGTTACTCGTCATTCGATACGATGAATCGCCTAGAAAAATGTTTATACTTTTCGAGTAGTATACTTCGCTGTAGTTTCCATCGTCGATGCTGTTTATCGAAAGTTATGCTGTATAACTTTCGTATTCAGAAATAAATATTGTAAGATAAATATGCGTTTGTCAATTATATAGACGTTTTAGGAATTTCCTATTTCAAAATAGAATGAAACTGTCAGAATATTAAATAGTTTGGTTCGAAATTCATATAAAATTTCGTTTGTGTATATATTAGGAGTGATTTAGTTTTGAGGGTTTTGCAAGAGATGAAAATTATATTTTGTGATTAAGGTATGCTTTCATTGTCTTGTTTAAATAAATCAGTTTTTGAGAAAAAAAAAACCTCAAAACTAAATCACATACCTAATAGAACCGTATATTTAATGTTCCTCTTTCTTATTAAATAAAGAGATATAACTTTATAATACATCTCAATGATTTATACGACTTCGCAAATATCGATAATTTATAACTGCAATTTTCAGGATGCAATTTACAATGTAGCGCCCTTTATTCCTGGCGTTTTTATTCAATCGAACGATATTGCATCAACAGAACGAATTGCATCCTCGTTGCCGATGGTGCGGCGTATTTTGCTTTATCTCGAACTATCAATTTTGCAGAACCGATGGAACATTCGCTATAAATATCGCGCCGCACTTTTTCTCGTTTACCTTGAAGTCGTCAATGGCCTCGCGAAGATCTTCGTCCGAGTATCCTTTCATGGCCTTCGTAGCGACTGGCCCCATATAGTTGTTCACTACTGCGAATTCCATAAGAGACAGGAAGACGAATACACTGCACGAAGACATCCACACGTCAATCGCCTTCACATATGAGACCGGCGGAAGAGATTGTTGAGATTGCGTGTTTTGAGTAGCTGAAAGTAAGATATTAATCCTTAATTCTTACATGCATGCATAGTTACATATATATATATATATATAATTCAGTTGATTTAATCGACGTCCCACTGTATAAATATGCAATATGCATTGAATAAAAGCAAGTTCATTATTTCAAATGATATATCATATATCTCAGTGATGAAATTGGTAAAGACGCCTGTCAGAAAATAGAGAGATTTGAAATCTGGCTCCAGTGATATTTTTTGCAATAAATTCTCAATGATTTAAGATACATATATTATATTAGCCTTAGTATTATAAAATTACTGAAGCAATTTAATTGGTGATTTTACTCTAACTTTAATTTAGAACCGTGTTTCAAAATTGATAAATAATAATTGGTGCACAATTTGCGTGAACTGGAAATTGTACAATTGTTCATATTAAAATTAAGCACTAAGGTCCATTATGACCGAACAAAACGTTAGAGAAAAGCTTCCTATTATGAGATAAACGCCTAATATGAGATAGCAGCATTTCTGCTAAACTAATAAACGCTATCTGTTAACTCCATCATGAATTTACCGCTCTTGGATTGAAAACCATTTAGGGGAAAATTCATTATTACACGCCTGTAGTCGTTTGAATACGAGTCCTGAATACAATGCATCGCATGTTTATTTTACTCGCGCACAGGCTGTACTTTTGTTTGTATTTCAGAAACATTAAAAAATTTTTTAATTGCAATATATATCGATATGCACTTTATTATTGATTTCTCGAGGCATCTTATGTTAGAAGCACAATTTTTTAATTTTGCGATTTGTTCACTTTTTATGTAATATTTCTTTAATTTTTAGAACAAAATAGAATTTGAATTTACATAACACACTATCTTAAAGCTTATTAAATTCCTTTCAAAATGACCTATTATTTTGTTTTAATTTTGATATGTAGACTTCAAAATTGCCTATAGGCAATCGAGCTGTAGGCAATGCCAATAATACATGTAGACAATCGATTTGTAGGCAAATGAGATGTAAGCAAACAGTGCTGTAGGCAATCGATTTATACTCAAAAGGAGACCCTTCTAGCCTTCAAGCATTCATCCAAAGTGAATTCGGTATCTTGCAATAGGGACCTTTGCTCTATGTAATTTTATAATAAGAAATATTTTGAATCTGTATTTTAGTTTGTTCATTTGTGCATCAGAGCATTTTATATTATTATTATGGTTTAAGAAATCAATATTATCTGCTACCAATTACTTATATCCGAAATTTATCTACTAATATATTAGAAGCTTATCTTTATTTTCGAAAATTACATCGAAATTTATCTCAAATAGTTTCATTCGATTTTAGCTTGCGCATTCAAAAAGACTAACTAATGATTTTACTAAAATTTACTGAAACCATTTTGATTTTATGTTAATTGCAATTTCGCTGATATTTATGTCATCGTTATATGATATCCCGGCAAAACGTTCTATCGCGATCGTAAATATCATGAATAGTTATATCACGAGCAATAGGTGAAAAGGTCGCCTAACCAAGGGTCAGCAGTGACGTCACGCCAAGAGTAACCCGTGCCGGGATGGCTTCCGGCTTGATCCAAAAGGCGATCCAGGACATTACGACGATCAGTGCGGATGGGATGTACGTGTGGAACAAGTGATAACCCAGTCGCCGGCGTAGATTGAAGACAATCTGTATGCACGTGAAGTTTCCGGTCGAGTATTCGATCGTGCAGTCGGTAGTGTAGTTGTTCGATATGTCGAGTTGCGGCAGCTCGATTTCCGGATTAACCACAAGTGGATCGGTCATGTTCCATAAGAACACCAGATCTTGAGTCGTATGCGAAACTAAAAAGAATGATGTATAGAGACAAGCATGACGAGATGGTTATTATGACATCCATATATATTTTATACAATATAATTTATTATTAGTTAATAATCAATATTTAAATTTAAAACCGAAATATTTATTACTAACTTTCTTCAAATTTCTTCGAAAATCTGAGTAAAGTATAAAAACATCCTTTTATTTATATAAAATAATGTTTTCAATGCTAATATTCTATTCAAAATGAAAAATCCTTTGTATCTATTGTTTTCTGATTTCAAACTTCAACTAATTAAATGTGTCATTGAAAATCATAGTATAATTCTGTTTAAAGCGTAAATCTGTAATTGAATGGCCTTAAAATTATCTAATTCTAATTTATTACGTCTGACAGCTAGACACTTTTTTTATATTGAAAAAAATGCAAATTATCTAACAGAGCAAAGAAAATGTATTGTTTGTACTATAGAAGCAAAAAGAAAACACGATCAAAATATATAGATTTAAATGTAAAGAATGTCGGGCTCGGTATAAATGATTTTGAGGTTTATTACACAAAAACAAACTTTCAGTGCGCACACTGTTATTTATTTATTAAAATTATCATTCCAAACAAATTTTTTTAAAAAGCCTGTTCTAAAAAGTTTAAATGTTAAAACATTCTTTAAAATCGTTTCAAAATGCTTGAAAGTAAAAATACGTTATAACAAATGTTAGCTATTATATATTGGCACATTAGCGTTATGGTGTAATGGTGAACTACTGAGCACATAATTTCATAAGTAGTTACTAGAATTCGCTACTTAATAGCGGAGGTATTGAGAAGGGTCATTGTATACTATTCTACTAGTTACATCACTTTCCCCTTTAGCAATAAAAATAAATATTATTGTATAACAACCTTAAAGTTAATAAATAGTAAAAAAATAGCCTTGATATTTTAACATAAAATATAATTATTTATAAACATATTTGATATAAATAATTTTTTATAATTGGTGACAGATAATATGATTATCAGTATAAACAATAATTGCAATAAAATATCTTATTCAATTTCTTCTTTGTTATTAGAAAAAATATTACGATTTATGTATACCATAATATTAATAATATAATATATATGTATAATATAACCACTTAAAAAGTATGATATTAATGTATACTTACGGCTTTCAATCATCATCGAGCAAATTTGAGTGTCATGAGGATAGGATTCGAACTTCATCGCGCATGAAAGCACCAATGTCAATCTGAAACGAATACAATGCTTTCTTATGTGATACAATTTATTATTTAAATTACATTTTGTTTTACTCGATAGCGTTATTTTTACAATGACGAACAATATTGAAGCTTTTCTCTATTTTTGTATTTCCGATAAAACATATATTCAGAATGAAGGAAAATAAATTTGAATTATTTTATTGATAATAAAACTTGACAGAACGGCACGGCAATTAAATCGTTCTATCAAATACGTTGGATTAAAATCGTAGATAGAAATAAATGAAGCTAAAATAGCTATAAATAAAAACGACGTAAAACACGAGTAAAGAAATTGTATATCAACGTATGAAAGCCTCTTATGTGTTTTATCAAAATTTAAACTTGTGCTGACTGTTGATAGATTTTTTTGATTATTTATTGAAATATTTTAATTAATAATAAATTAATATAAAGTATTAAAAAATTATTATATTTGAATTGGAGATCTAATAAGAAAATAAAAAATATTTAAATTAATGTATGCATTTATTACCTTAATAGTTAAAGCTTCAAAGTATAACAAATTCTAAATTTTAGTATTTTTCAGGTTCCGACGCATGCTGTCAGTATTGCATTGCAATATTTATTTTGCAAAAAATAGTGTTCTTATAATGCAGAGAGAGAGAGAGAGAAAGAAGGGCGAGGGGTAAAAAGAAATAAGTTAATATTTCTCAAGGAGTTATGACACTTTTTTGAAAAATAATGCACATAAAGTTACAATTGTAATATTATCAATAAAATTTATATGTATCATATTTTTGTAATAATTATAATAATGTAAAAAATTTAAATATGTACACGTTATGGTAATATATTTATAAAGCTGTTTGAAAGTTAGTGTCTTCCAGTTTTTCAATATTTTTTTATCTATTTCTTTATTATCGTATAAATTTTATCTTTAAATACTTTTTTATTAAAAAGATATGTCGAAAGCGTAAATTTAAAGTTAAAGTTTGATTATTTTAACTAAAATATTGTTTTAAATAATTTGTTATTTACATTTACATGAAATTTACATTTTTAAATAAAAAGATAATTATTGAAATGTTTCTTTTACTTTTTTTAAACGTTTATGAAATTTAACAAAGTTATGAAATAATTATCCGAGTCAAAAGCTAAAAATCTCACTCAAATAAAAAGTTTTAAACTAGTATTCTCATACGAGGTATATAGTTTTTACAGTTTCAGAAAGCTGCATCCCAGATAGCAGTTATAATCATTTTGACGTTAATAATAATTAATTATTTTAATATTTTAAAATTATTGACGTCATGTTATCTATTTAAGATGTAATATTGATGTCATTTATTCATTCTACGACGTATTTACAACGTCATACTTATTGACGTTAAATAAATAATTAATCAATAACGTACTTGTAACATTATTAGTAATTAATTAATAACATTTCATTTATATCGTTAATAATACAAAAATAATGACATTTTCGACTTCGGTTTATATGACAATATGTGGCTGTGGCAAATTTACATCATTTTTACAATAATAGGATATTGAATTTATCAAGAGTGACTAATTAACAACGTCAAATTGACGACATCTTGCTACCTGGGATGTTTGGTACAAAAAATAAATTTATGACTTTCAATTGTGTAATAAAGAGAAGAGGGAGAGAAAGAGACAGAAAGGATGTTAAATTTTATATATAATATTATCAAATCTCAAAAAAGTCCTTGTATAATTCGTATATAATTAACAAATATCAACATTTAATTTCTAATTAATTATTATTATTATTATTAATTATTACTTAATACATTAATTACTCTTACTTAATATATATTAACAAATTTTTAATGCATTTTTATAAGAAAAATTTAAACAGAAAACCACATTTAGTGTAAAATGTTGTAATTTGTTAAGTGAAATAATTACTAATATATAATGAATAAGAGATTTATAAACTTACTTGGACATGTAAAGAAGCGTTTTATCATGATACAGCCAAAGATAATGATTTGGTATTGACATCTCGTGAAAAGTAACTTTTTTCGCATTCTTAAAGAAACAGTCGGGTCTCCAGATATTATGCAACCAATCCACATCAAGTATTCGATAATCCTCGGACATGTTTTCCGGTAGCCGCAACCTAGGATCTCGCCAACTCTGAGCCAAAAATATATCGGCCACGTATGTCTGTCACCGTGGAAAAATAATGTAAGCGATTGCCGCACTTCATGTGCGACCAATGAAGATGTCATAAGTGTGTATGCTTTCCTTTATATGAAAATAAAATTTCTTCTAACTTGTATGTGCTCTATAAGTTACATCCCCGTCATGAATTGTGGAAGATTTGAAAAACAATTTACAAAACAATATTCTTATATAACATTTATAATTTTGTTTAAAATTATTCTCTTAATTATTAGCTACAGTTAAAAAAAATTATATGTAAGAAAAGATTAGAAATAATTTGACTGTTTTGAATAAGCGTTTTAATTTATTATATTCTCACATATATATATTGTGATTTTTCACACAAATTCGAAATATGAAAACTTATATAATTAAAATCTTTTAGCGTACTTAGGACACAGCCTGCATAATACAAAATTGTTTTACATATTCTATTTTTATAATAGATCAATATAATTAAATTTAATATAAAAAGGAGAAAGTAGCCTAATAAAATTTATTATAATATACACAGATGTACATGTAACATTCTGGAGAAATATTCAAATTTCTACTTACCATCGATTCCTCATTTATTGAGTCTAAGCTGAGCACTGTTACATGAAAATAAACAACAGTGGGTTGGCCGAGAAATTTTGGAGCTCTGTGCTTATCGTATTGTTTCGGATTCAAAGGCAGGATATCTCTTAGCGACAAAGAGGTTTCTTTTTTCCCATATTCATCGAAGTCCAATTCTCTAAAATGTCGAAAAATGATAGAAGTTTACTAATAGACACTATTTGTACATTTGTGTCTATTGTGTTATATTTATTAAAGATTTTTATATTAACTACAACGTATCGTATTTAATGCAATTTGGAAGAAATATATTCTGTGCAATGTCATTCATCAAACAAACCTAATGTAAGGTAATAATATATTTAAGGAATTTTATGTACTGTTGTACGACGTACTTTTTATGTATTCTTGAAAAATGTATTTTTGAAAAATCGCTTCATAATAATATACCTAATATAATGTTAAATATATTAGTAAAATAAAAGATTAAATTGTTGTTCATTAACTGAAACAAAAAAAGAAAAAAGTAAAAACATAGCTGCAAGCAATTTGCAGTAATGACCTTAAAAGTTAAGTAATGACGACGATATTGCTGGTACAACGATTTTTATTGCAGCATCGATAGCACTCAAGTTATTCACAGACCACAAGAATTGAGCGTGGTCTGTTGGCAGTTTCATTATTACAGAGTGGATGCTATTTTTCTCAACCAGGTCACGTTGGACACGATCGCTAACTGCTAGAACTTTATTTGTTCAATTAGGATGCAATTACAGTATTGATTAAAAAATAAATGCATCAGGAAATGTAGTCTGAAGACGTGATATATATCTGTTATTAAATTGCGCAATTTTGTAATTTGCGAATATATGTCGGCAATATACGATTTAATGTGTGATGCTATTTATGATGCAATAGATATAATGTATGACTAATGAAATCTATAATTGTATGTATTTATTTCATACAAGAATTTTATCACTGGTTACATTTAAACAATTTGTTTCTTTCTCCTTTTACAGTTATTATTGAAAATATTATGTGACATTGTTCACTTAGCTGACATCTCTTAAAATTTGTAAAACAAGAAGATGTAATTTATAAAGAACAAAATTTAGACATAAAATATTATTTTAATGAAAAAATTGTTGATTTTGAAATAAGTAAAATATTAATCCGATAAGGTAAGTGTAATTGCGTACTTACGGAAAATGAGGAGCTGTCATGTCAAACAAGGCGTATAGATAGCAGCATATCATCAGCAGAAAATGCCACGTCATTCCTGAAGAGGGCGGAGAATATAGAGAGTGATACCCCAAAGAAAGAGCAGCGTATGCAATGGAGTATGCAAAATACGTTATAAAGAATTCATCGACGCGGAGGGATGAGATAGTTTTGAACTCGTTGACATCAAAGAACACTCCAGTTCTTCTATGAAAGGAAGGATGTATGTTACGTCCATTTCTTCACAAAGAAGTTTATTAAATTTTAATGAGTATTAATATTTATATAGCTAATTTAATTTTTAACTCAAAATGCATAATACAAAAATCTCGTACTCTTTTGTTGTTTTCCATCCATGTGTATATAGTACCGAAAGTTTGATAATTAACAATGGGCAATTTATTACTTTTATTTATGCATCTAAATTCTAAAAAAATATCCATATATGATTCAAATGTGTAATTGGATAAAATAGAAAATAATACATTACAATTTTTATAATGTATCAACAATGTAATATTAAATTTAACTATCTCTTGTTATACTGTGATTAAGAAGCTTTATAAATAAAATTTTGTAACAAACAGTTTATTAGAATCTCCGATTTCTTATTAATCCTTGACATGATATATTTCACGAATCGTTTCCTGCGTTGCGTCTCATATTTTTAAATTTTATGGTCCTTCACACGACGGTTTTCCGATCCAATTTTCCACTCACCGATCAACTACACATTCTATCGTTCGGAAATCCGAATGCTGTCGACAAAGATTGAACGAAAGTTATTAACTGCTCGCCCGAAAATCTTTTTCGCCGGATGATCACTTCCGGTTCCTCGTAGATCAATGAACATCTGAATTATATTCAAACATAGTGTCTTATAAATGAAGCCACGTGGATCAATGTTGCGAATCTTGATGAATCACGTTGTCAACACACAATTATCAATTACGATCTACAAAAACCTATAATTGAATCAACAGAAATCATTTTTGTTAAAAATTCTTATCAATAACAACGTTTTGCATTAAATACTTCGATTATGCGTCAGTCTTATAATATAATTTCAAATTAATGACGTTAATTAATGATCACTTTAATTTTTAAACGTTTTATGTATTATATTGTAAAAATTAAATTATATATGAAAAGAACGTTTTGCAGATATCTATAAAAAATTTAGCCGAATATACGCGTGCAAAAATAATTTTATTAGATTATCAAAATAATTATATAAGACTTTCTAGCTGGTTTCTAAAATGACGAAACTATTTGCAGCATCGCAGTACAGTGACAAGTCGCTGGTATAGAGAAAAGTAGAGGGGTCGAAGCGCTGACATGCTCGGGGCCAAAATCTTGTCACTGCAGTTGCAGCATTGAGTATTTTGCATAATTATTTTGTTAGTCCAACAAAATTGTGTTCAAATATGTGTCTTTCCAAACATTTTTTGAAACTTTAGCAAAAATCGTTCTTTCTATCTAACATAAAGACTTAAATTAAGCTTATTTATAAGATGTACCTACGAATTAGTAGTTGTCGGAGTTTAGGTGGTTTTTCAGTAATCATTTTAAATCGTCCTTCATCAAATGAACCTTTTCATAATTAAAAAAAAAAACAGATTTATTAATATTTATACAGCGAAACATTTTTTGAAAATAACATTTTGTAAAGATAAATACAAATTATAATTTACATAAATGTAATCTTTAAACATATAGACTTGTACATAATACTACAAAATTACATAACATACTACATAAAGATGAAAGAATAAGTTTATCATATTAACAAATGTTAAAATATTTTAAAAGAATTTTTGAAAAAATGATATAAATTTCTAATTATTTTTAATTTTTACAAAGTGAAAGGATAATGATAAAGAGCCATTAAAACATATAATGTTAATAATATATTAAATATCACACAAAATGTATTTAAAATTTTTGAGCAAGTACATACTTAATGACTGAAAGATTACGAATTTTACATATGTATTTGTACATAAGATTTTAAAAATATTCAAATATACTTTAGAATTCATCATGAGCCTCAACGATCGAATGATATAAAAATATTTATGTTAAGATTTTGTTTGTGATAAAACAAATTAAAAATTTGAAAACGCATCATTGAAAATTATCCAAGATTAATTACCTTCTTAATTTTATACGATATTCTCTGAGGACCTTAAACACAACTGCTAATCTGTATTAGCACTTTTTCTTGTCACTTTCAATTTATAGCAGTTTGAAAAAATCGTTAATGTCGTTTTAATCCGTGTTTTTTTTTCAAACACAACCTCTACAAAAAGAAATGTCGAGAAACTTAGAACGTCGTGGATTTTCTCGTGTGTTCGGTACTCAAGATTTGTCATACAGGAACTGGTAATAACGTTGCACTTTCTCGCTGTCCGTAAACCACCCAGTCAGATTCGACCGTCCATAAGCCAATTTGTCTATCGACAAACTGATTAAGCCCTACTCTCTTTCATCTGCAGTATCGTGTAACATCTAAGCACGTAGGTCTAAATTAAACATTCTGTAGTTTTTTAATCAGAGGCGTGTTGGAAAAAACTATAGGCTGGAGGAATATAAGAAGATAAAAATAAATTATCAACTAGGTACGAGAAGCATCAATTACGGTTAAAGTTAGATATTATAATAACATTTTTATATGTGTGTATGTATTTTGAATCCTCACAACAGATATATAAGTGCGTGTTAATTACTTTCGAACTTGTACAATCAAATATAAATAATAATGATCATATAAATTTAATTTAATTTGATCGTTAATTTGATTTTACTGATATCTTAAATCTGTAAAGAACTAATTGCAAAAGATGTTATCTCATCAAAGATTCGATCCCTGATTTTTTGAATTTTGTTCGAGTGTCCTTTCAATTTAATCACCAACGTAATGATATACGTTTATCACAATTATTAACATGTATGTATAGAGAGAATCGCAATGAAAGGTAGCATGATATAAATAATATTAAGTTTCAAACGAGACTACTTAGGTACATGGATACATCAATTCAGTTATATAAATACATCAAGTTGATGATAGATGTATCCAAAATAGTAGAAATATTATTCCAGCCAACACATCTAACTTTGATTATAGTTGATGCTTCTCTTAGTACTGATGTATAGTGTTCATATAAGCGATCCTAAATTTAATAAAGTGAATTATATTCCTCAATTCTATTTTGTATATTGCAGGAAAGTTTATCGGATTGAATATTGAAAATTGGATATTAACAGTTTGTAAAAATACTTAAAAACAAAATACAATTGTTTTTCTTGTTTAAAAAAAATTATTATATATGTTATTGTATACGTGTGTGTGTATAATATATATGTATAATTCTCTGATCCATGCTCTATCGCTGTTATCAGTGGATTTGTAAGCCTCACACATGCACGGTATGTTTCGTTCATACCGACCCAAGCTGTAGCAAAAGAAAAATTACGTAAATGTAAATATATATACATAAAATATATGTATACTATTTTTATATTCACAGTTTGTTAATGTAATCGGGACTTGAGCTGAACATTAATTTTCGGTATATTACAGATGATAAGCCTCGCACCACATTTTCGACCTACGGCTTTATCAGCAATATCGATCATGCGATACGTAGTATCATTTTATAAAATTGATGTTGATGTGTCGCTAGCGTACGGGAGCTTTCAAAAAGACCGATATGGCCGTTCTCTGGTAAAATCCAGATATACTTGGAATTTACAGTCGATATAGAAGTTCTCATACCTTATTGGAGGCTGCTAACTACATCTTCAGAATAGGTATTCAGCTTCAGATAAGTACTTTGCTTTAATTGATATTATAAATATATAAAGTTGCGTTTTATATTGTACAAAATTTTACATTAACTCAATTTCACTTTCTATTTATGTGTTATGATATTTTTTAGCATTATACTAATAATTATTTATATTATTTACACATTATTATAATATATGAACAGTTTTCAATGTGTTTTTATGTTGGATATATATGTGTATGTACAAGCAATATTTAGTGTATAATTAAATAAACTGTTACGTGTTAAATAGTATTGCACTGATACAATTTATACGAAATGGTAATTAATGGAAAAATGTTAATAAAGGATATATTGCGTTTATTTGATAAAAGGGGATATTTGATTGTATAATAAATAAGTAAACGACAACAACTTCAGTGGACAGGATTTTCCTGCATATTTATATCAGATCATACATTATTTCCAAGATAATCCTTGGAAGCTGCGCACCGCGCGATCGAGCCGTTTCACGAGCTCCCATATGTTTTCTGTCGCGTGAAAAAGCGTCGAAAAAACTGAATCTACGCGAAATTAGAATAGAAATTCGGATATTGGCTGGCCTTTCCTACAAGGCCTTGATATGTTCAATTGGAACCACCGTCTTTATTCTCGATTTTGAGCAGAGAAAATTAACATTTAACTCCTTGCGCCTTTTAATTTTCCTATTTTTAGACATTCTTTAATAAAATATCAAATTAATAACTCTTCTAAGTAGGTATATGAAATTATAATCGATATTTATATCCAATGTAGTAATTATCAATTAATACTACAAGGAGTATGTAACAAAACGTATAATGTATGTTAACTTGATATGATACATCGATCGATTGATCTCATCGATTGATAATTCAATTTGCATTGATAATAGTTTTTACAGTTTAAAATAAATTAGGCATATAATGACGCAAGGAATTAATAAATTTAATAATGTACTTAATTAATTAATAACCAAATAGCAATTATAATTTCGGCGATTCACTCGTCTTTCTGTCTTATTTGTCACAAAATGTTTCGAAATTATGACTGGCATAATCGATTCCGCGAGTCTTCGTACTTCGCAATGGTCTAATAACTAAATTAATTAATACAATATCTTAGTAAGAGTCTAATATTAATTGTATATTATTGCTACGCGAATCTCGAAGCACGAGGCTGGAAGAGACTGACGGATCGTTGGATACGACATAATTGACGGTTACAGATTGTTCTATTCGTTTGTTTTGTAAAGCTGCAGAACTTTAAGCCTTCATGCATCCGGTATAAATATCGTTACTGTAGAAAATTAAATGAAATTTTTTAATTTTTAAATGTATTAATAAATAAATGTGTAAATATTAAGTGTTTTATATGATATTGAAAGAAATGTCTTCCTAGAAGTTTAATGTAATTTTTATTAAAATACACGTATATCACTCCTTTAATTTTTCAATAAAAAAATTTATTCAATCAGATATAAATATTTATATAGGTAAAAACACAATATAGTATATTTTTATTAAATTTATATGCTTCTATATATTGCCTGAAATATAAATAAAAATAATGTTTTATCCATTTATCTTGAGTGGTAATATTATTTTTATTATGATCAAAGTATAAAGTTCAAGCTTTAATTCAATCCCTATTGAAAGCCTCTAACACGTCATGTTCATCTGCATCGTTTCAAAAGTGATTAAAGTCGTGTTTTCTTGGCTTTAGATTTTTTACTTCAATTTAAAAAAAAAATCTGATACTTATATTACAAAAATTTCGTTGCCGGATTCGGATTCAGCAGTGAAAATTTACAGAAAATAATACACCTCATCCCCAATGTTGTACGTTTAATGTTTGCCTGTGTATAGCCTGATATCGATGCATATGGCTTAAAGACGCATGAGGTAAAAGTTCTGTAATTTAGTAATACTTGTAGTAATATATTTAGTAATACTTATTTTGTAAATTATTTTACATGTATTACATTTATGTATGTGACGTATCCTTTTTTCTGTTTTTAAAAATTGTACAATATTTTTTTTTTAATAGCGCTACATGAAGTAACAAAGTTGTTCTATGAAAGATTATCTTCAATAAATAACGCCACTCTTGGAGTGTTATAACAATAAATAATAAATATTTGATTTTACGTATTAAAGAATTACCTCTGAGGCGTTTCTGTTTTATCTTCGATACAGAACTCACACGATATGCTTTTACGATTATCTTAACAAATTCGTCATCATTTGTTATAATTACTAAGCCTCGGAAAACTCGCGTAATTGTGTGTGTTGTTAAATTCTTAAATTTTAAAATCACTTTGTGATATCATAACAATTTTCTAAAATTCGACTCGAAAAATTTCGCTATTTTAAGCGAATGGAGAAAAATTTCTATTTAATTAAGGACGTTTCTTCATTAACCTAACGGTAAATATATGCAGTATATAAATACTTAAAAAAACAGTAGCTCGAACGTAGTTGAGCGTAACTCCGTATCATATTTGATTTCAAAATCAATTTGTGTGCTTTAAACATTTTCGATTGTATTTGCGCTCGAACAAATTTTTCATTCTCTGTACATATTTTTATAAATAACTCATCAAATTGCGACGATTGATATGAAATTGTGGAGAATACTGTGTAAAAGAGCGCAAATTCTTTCGAAAAGTTCATTGAGCTGTTGAATCAGTTCGATCACTCGGTATTCGCGCGGGTCGCAATAGTCCATGTACAATATGATACGCGAGGAAGTTAGAATGTATACGAGTCGTACGAAGACCCACGTCTGCGGTTTGTTTGGAAGAATTAATACCGTAAAGAGAAGTTACTTTGCAATCACGATATTACTTTGTTAAGAAGTTTGCTTGAGAGAATAATCCCACACTTTGGTGCAAGTTAAAGATTAATTAATATTCACTGTGTGCAATTAAAATGTCAGAGAAATTGTTATGCAACAATTTATGATGAAATTTTCAATATAAGACAGTACCGAGTCCATTAATTAATTAATAATTAGTTAGCAATATAATTTCTAGGGAATTAAAGCCTCTTTGCATTTTACTAAAATTAAAAATTTTAATTTTGTAACTTACACATTATATACCACTACTTTTTAAATATGATATGTGATAAGTTATCGGCAAATTTATTTAATTGAAAAATAAGATTATAAATAGCGATTAGATTTTAATTCCTGTAAAACTAAACGTATCATCTTGTAAGCTTAGTAATCAAGCAAAATGCAATATAAACTTTATGCGAAAGCAAGAGGCGGCCAAGTTTGAGGAACATGAGGAAGTTTACCAACTCTCTCAAGTGAGATCGTCGCATCGTCGTAAAGTAACATCGCGGTCACAAAGCAAGCTCTTTACAGTAACGCCATGCCCTTCGACGCATTGGCTACACACACTCATACACACACGTGCGCAATCTCGCATGCATGCGTAATTATTGCATTGCCCTCGCGTCGCTTTTTACAGTTAAGCAGTCACCCCTCACGTTCGCACGAAGCACGGAATTATTAAGAATAACGTGGAAAAATGTTAAGATATGTAATAGGTAGGTAAAACATTATTTGAAATTAAATTGAGAGAGAAAAATTTAAAGATTAAACTAAACAAAGGCTTTTTATCTAAACAATATAAATCAAACGAAGAAGCATGTAAGCCTATCGCTGGTTGTCTGTTGTGAATAAATTATATTTTTTATTAATACAATGTATAAACGTATAATGTTTTCGACCCTACTTTATTGTGTCATGTTGAGAAAAATTATTTTGTGATGAAAGTATTAACGACTTGTTTCTTTAGTGTGAAAAGAAAAATATTAACAAAATTCTCGATGCTTACTCATTACTTCTCTATTGACTGAGCTGTTTCTTAAAAACCAATTGTTACACGATAAAATGCAGTACGACAACCCTCTGATGCGTATCTCGTTGTGTTTGTGAGATCTATAGAAATGATTCTTCAGCAAGGTGGATATCAGTATCGTTGACCGTCGAAATCACGATTTCTCGACGTATATACGTATATCTAATGCGCAGTACGTTACGGAGAGTAATTAGGCCGCGTACAGTCTCGACTTTGGCGTTGGATATTTGATTATCTGATTCAACTGGACCATATGAGATGGCCACGAATAGATACAGGCGCAGCGCTTAGTGTACATTAATGATGATTACGTGCGCTCGCGTATGTTCTGTACATACAATCCAAGTGTTCGTTCAGAGAAAGAATAAAAGGAGATATTACTCTGCGAGATGTCTGCAAGAGATCGCAATGTACGTAGCGCGATCCGTTTTGCAGAGTATATATGCAAAAGAAAGATAAAAAGACAGAAAGACGGAGAATGAATTTATCCGTCGGACGTAATATAAAAAGCACAACGTATTAGTGTAAGACTCAATATATACTATAATCAAACATATAAGGATAATAACAATTTCACAAAAGTATGTCTCATAGTAAAATAGAATTTGTTGTCGAACGTGTGACAAAAGTATCGACACAATACCGCTCTACCCGTGCTTCGTGGAGGAAAGTTGCATTCGTTGAATGCAGCAGTATTAAAGCTACTCGCCTCTTTTAGCGAACAGTGCGTCAAAAGTACCTTGCCAGTGAGTAGTAATTGAGCGTAATTGTTCTTACCGGCTGATATTCGTGCGTCTATAATCGACGATCTAGGATCGTCTAGGGGCATTACTTCCGCACTTATTTACATTTCGGATGCAGCGAGTACAAACTTCGAGCAAACCCCGCCGTTACACCACCGTTTCGGAATATCCCGTGTCGATCAAGATTGAATGTAGAGCTTTCAAAGAATAATGGGCGCAATGTCCAAATGAAAATACCGGCGCAATTTTGAAATGTATGTTTAATTAATAATTAATTAAAATATAGATACGATTAAATGTGCAGAATTAATTGATGTGACATTTCCATAGAATATAATTAGTGAAAATATACAATTAAAATGCAACGAATTAATACAGGCATTAAATTAACGAAATCACAATTCAGAGCAATAAAATATGCAATTTGCATTTCTACCAAATGTTATATTAAACTAATTGAACCGAGTTACCGTTAAATTCTTTATGCGCACATTATAATCGCGCATGCGATCTTAATTATGGGTTTAAATCTACAGTGTTGAAATGAATGACTGAAGTACGGAACACTTCACGTATTTATCTGATATATGAATAATTCGTATATTTGCACTGTAACTCAAAAGAAGATCTTTCAACCTTGATTTACGCTCGTTGCGAGATTTCCCTGTTTGGTCCACGTCTTCGAGACAGATCGAATTTATTTAAGAGCCATACAGCACAGACCTCCAGAGACGTTTTAAAAACGTCTAAAGAAAGTCCTGTGTCCTAAGGACGTTTACAAGACTTTCCTCCTGGATAAAGTGTGCTGTACGGGAAGAGTTGTTTTGCTTTTCAATCGATCGTCCCCGAAGAGCCAATTTCGCAGCCACTGAAACGATTAGCCTCGCCGTTTTCTAACTAATCAACATATATTATATCCTGACTACATGCGCGTATGTATAACGTGACATTAACTTCTGTTCTTTTGAGCGACATGCCCGCAATTCATAAATTTTATACATTATTGCTTTTCCACGTCACGCACGCACAATCCGCCTCGCGCTTTTTCTCATTTCTCTGATTATTCAACAATTTTAATTTAATTAAATTGCTACTATTTAATAGGATCCTCTTTCTAGTTTATTAAATGATACTTACTAATTAAAATTAACCAACGTGTCGAGAAGGGATATGTTAGTGTTGCATTAAACCACAATAAATCTGATTCCATTCTCATTTTTTCTTGTACCATATTTCCGTTGTATGTATATTGGATATCAGTTTTTATCTGTCCTATGCATTTTAAGCAGAAAATAAAATTTATGATTAGCATAAAGGTATATGATTATTAAAAGATTGATATATAATTTTTTAGATAAAAGTTCAAGATACTATTGTTGCAAAGATAAATATAGATTAGGCACAGTTTGGTTAACACACAATTAAGTAAAATTATTTAAAAGAGTACTTGATTATAATATTTTTTTATGCAATAAGATCGGAAATAATGAAATTACGATGCATATAATAGCGTGAATTAAATTATAACGCAAAATAATCACTGCTAAAGAGGAATACGAAAGAACGAAATGGTATTCACACCGGCATTTGCGCGTTTATAATCGCTTTACAATCTGCAGTAATAGTACAATTTATATTATTATTTAATGTAATATAATTCAGGGAAGAGCGCGGGGAACGATTGGCACGCACAAACGCACTCTCGTATTTTGCATCCAGGATTCACACACACACACAAGGCGATAGTTACACTCGCGCTTAGATCGACGAATGTCACCTAATTGAATTACCGTATTACAACTTGTCGTCTAATTCGCACTTGTCCATGTACAAACAATATGCAGCCAGAACGCACTGGCTGTCTGCATTTATCTTGCATTACTTATATTTATATATATATATATATATGTATATGCTTACATAACGTATATTTTATAGAGTATATCGTATGCATAGAAGGGCTCTATTTATTTGCCGTATTGTTCCTGCCGCTACATTATCTAGCAAGTTTTCATTAGTTAACTCCGACGGCTCCCGGATTCGCCTGAAGCTATAGTGCAATTATAATCCTCAAGATTCCGTCCAACGGATTTCTCGTCACTTTATTCGGCTAACAAGAATTAAAAGGATAAGAAAAGTTTTTGTAGTGATATCGTTATTTTTACGTTTTAATGATTGTTTGCCTACCTATTTTTCAGGGATTAGTATTCCCGTTTAAATCGATCGTTATTTTATAAATTATTTTTGATAAATGGAGATAAACAGGCAATTAATAGATAAATTATAAAGGAATTAAAGTAATAAAAGGTTATAAATATTATGAGTACAATTTAAAAAAAAAAATTTAAAATTTAATTAATAATATGTACTTTTATTCTTTTGTCCTATTTTTATTTTTAAATAAGTTGAACGTTTCATATAAATAAAGAATAAATTATAAAGTTTTCACGGAAATGTGTGATTAATGTAAGACTTAAATTACAAGCTATATATACGCATATGAAGAAATGTACCTGGGCTGATATTGCATTGAAAAGTAATTAAGATGGAAAGAGTCAAATTACGATTGACATTTTTGCATCAAATTTTGTATTCAGCTATTCTACATTTGCCATCTATGATAATTAAATTTCAATGCATTCGGAATTTGATTAAATAAAATGTAATTAAACGCTTCCGTTCGAAACAAATTACTGACGGAGCATTATCGAGATTCGATGCTGACAAAATAAGATTGTCTTTGATCCTTGAAACACTAAACTCATCATCTTTAAAAGAGATGGGTGTAGTAGCGACGAGTCTGTCGGAGCGAAAGATAATTATAGGAATCCCGAGGGTTATTAATCGCCGGTATCGAGATTATGATCGAGCCAGCGGGAGGACTTCTCCGGCTGCTGAATAATTCCAGCTCGTGAATTTCTGAATAATTTGTAAATGTCAAGCGCTCGGTCGCCGTTTACAAGTTTTCCGCTTCGTATCCCCCTCTCGTCGTCCGGGCTGACAAATCGACCGTTTATACAGGGTGCCTCCCACAGTCACGAACTATTGACATTGCGCGCCATAATTACGGAGACGCGATGCGAGGTGCCGCGCCGTTTCGCATTGATATGCGCCGCCCTTATCGGCGCCATCGGCTAATAAAATAATCGATGACACAAATGTATAAAAGAAACGATCGAAGAGAGCAAAAGTACACTTACATTGTGAGCAATTAATGTCTAACGAGAAGACATATTGCTTCTTTTTTTTTTTGTAAATATAAATTAAAAAAAGTTATCTCGTGTCTCTCTATATTTGGTTAATGATATACTTCCTCTGCATAATGAGTTGAAAGTTCGATTGTCGGATTTGTATTGGCATCTCTAAATCTATATGTGTGATATTAAGGCGATATTATCTAGCAAGTTCTGAGGCCATCTTCCTATTTAGCAAAAATTTGATTGGACGTCTTGCCTCTTTAGGACTTAGATTTTCTAAGGCACCCCGTACACTTCTAAGATAATTAGATATTTACAACTTGAATTGTATGGAATTTGAAAATGAGAAAAATGACGTAGAGAAAGAGAAAAGAATTCGTGGACCATTTGTCGAGATCGACTCGGGATACTTCGTATACATCGGTGCGACTTGAAACTTGAAAACGAGCGGACCACGATCGACTGTTTCGCTCGACCGCATTTCCAGGCTACCTCTATTATACACCGTTTCTTCTGTTTACATCACTATCAACAATCTACATTTATCTATACACTCGAGTCTCTCGCGACACATCGTATAGACGCATGTGCTTCAAGGTTTAGATTTCAACTTTAACAAACACCTAATGGTCCAGTATGGGAGGAAGTTTGCGTTGCTTGGCCATTAATTATACAGTAGATTAGTGCTTAGCCATTTATACAGACTGCCTCTCGCGTTACGGTCAATTTATTATACACGTGCCATACTCTCGTCCCGAACGATCGCAAATCGCGCCCACCGCATTCTGCCCTTCTATCACGATCTGTTATGATCGATTCTATGGTTTTATTTCAATTTTACGGAATGCCTCTTGAGGCCAACTTCGAAAAGGTGCGGTTTTTATATAATGTCTTTATTTTTATTTTTCTTTAATTAATTTACTAATATTGCCGCTCTGTCGCATCAAAAGCGCGAATTAATTCGAATTATTAATTTGTTTTCCATCTGGACTAACATTGTAATATAATATTAACGATAATATATATATAATTGTGAGAAGAATTTCAACGTTTAAAAATAAAACACTTCGAGTGTATATACATATGTAATAATTTTATTCAACAATTTGCAACAAAATGTTTTTATCTATTCACTGATTTTGCGTTAATCTTCCGCTTTTTTAGGGAATGATTATAATTTTGTCTGTCAATCAAGATTGGGCATTGAAAATTTTTGTATATATATATATAATATATATATATACATTATATATAGAACATATATATAATTTTTATATATATATATATATTATTTAATCTCATTATAGAACACAAAAATCTCGATTACTCCTTTTTGTAACATTTCTCAGTTTTTATATGTCATAAATATTATTCTCCATCAATCACTCGCCCGTAAATCATCATGTGATCAAACATCATCAATACCGCGTACGATTATTAATGATTAACTCGCAATGCAAGCAGCTCGCGTCCAAGTGACGTCGGTTGCATATCGATCGCGCAATAGTCTCATTGCAAAACACTTTTGACGGCGGAATTATCATGAAAAATGAAAACACAATTGGCCGATGATTTCTACTTGATTTCGCGCATTTGACAAATGTATTCCGTGTCAATCTCGTTTCCAAAACTCATCAAACCCGACCTCAAAGCGGCGTCGATCGTCCAGAGCATCATCGATCATCTATCACTAATCCTTCGAGTATCGCGTAGCGCAATAGCACTATTTTGTAAATGTTATTACAATATTATTATAATATAACGCAGTATCTTCATACTTGTCGCGCTTGTATACATTAGCACCTACAGTAAATGCTTTCAAACTGTTGAACATGCAATAAATATTTTGTGTACAAAATGTAAATTTGCTATTTTCTCCAATATGTGTGCGTGTGTTTGGAAAATAAAATCTGGATAATCTCGAAATAAGCAGTTTTAATAGAGTTTAAACACGTGTTACAATTTTCATTGATGTCACTTTTATTGCTATAAAAAGTAAATGATGAAATAAAAAATTAAAACAAAAACATACATTATATATATATATATATATGTATATATAAAATACATATTAACGTGCAAAAATAAGAGCACACTTTCCTTTGTTTAGAATCTTGTCTGAAAAGAAAAATAATTTTGTTTTTTATACAGTATTAATTTAATATCAGCTATGGTAATCATTGCATGTTCCAAGACTCGGAATTATACGATAGTCGAAGAATTAATTAGAATAAAGTTCGAGGACGCCCTGTCGAGATGCAATATGTAACAAAAATATCATTAAATATCAATATATATTTAATAATATCTTCAATGACGCGGTGAGCGATCCGCGATCGGCGGGAATGTGTAGGGATCGCTGTGCGGATCCGCCGATCGATCCCTGCGATCTGTCGATCCGCACGGCGATCGAGGGGTAGGCGGCAATTTCTTCCCTTCGTGGATCTGCGCCCTTCAAGGCCACGAGTTCTCTTTCATCAGGGTGGAACCGCCTATTGTCGGAACCGCCGCTACCACGTGAACGCGACATGTGACGATCCTCCGCAAGGAGGATACTCGGTACAGATTCTTAGTGATATCTTGATGTCCCTGTCACGAATCAAAGAGGCACGTCGACCCGAAGAGGCTAATTGCAAACAGAACAACAAGGAGCACCGACGACGACCTGGAGTTCGTCGCTTCGTTACTGTATGGCATCTTCACCTCAACCTCGGCCATCTTGAAGATCGAGAGTAGTGGATGCGTGCGTACTTCATGATGCTTATTGTTGATCTTGTCGCTGAGATCTTGCATCATCGACGCGCACTCCTCCTGCAAATTGAGCATGTTGATTAGCGCGTTCAAATTTAGTTTAATTCACACATACATAGAGATCAAATTTTTGCATAAAAGCAACTTTTTTATTTCAACGTGAACTTAATATAATTAAATAATAAATGTATGATAAGAAAAATCATTCTCGCTTTCTGATTTTTTAATATTTCAATGTCACATTGAGTTGATTTGTGTTCAAATTTACAAATGTACTGTTTCGACTTTTTAGTAAACGAATGGTCGATAGTCAAACGAGCAAAGTTTAAAATTATTAACAAGGTAGTTTTTATTTATATATAAAAATACAAAACGAATAATTGCAAATAAATAATAATCACAAGATATGTCCATCCAATCTTTTGCGGTTCAACAAATAAAAAGTTAAAATTAAAAAATGTTCTATTTCTTCCTATATTTAAACGCTGAAGATAGCTCAAAGCTGAGTAAAAACATTTGCCTTTCACAGTATTAATTTGTTCCAATGAATTTTAATTAAATGTTTAATTTGGAATAATTTGTGCATTGCGTTTCGAATTTTACCTACCCTATTATTTTGGATTATTATTAAAAAGATTCTTTTTGTGACAACTATTTCGGCTTTTCTATATATATTATCGACTTAACATATTTTTGCTTGAGAACAAAGAATTTATTATTTAAAATTTGAAAAATTGATTCAGCTTTATTTCTTAATACAATGCGATTTGCAAAAATGCGTTCGTTGATACTTTTATATATTTTTGTATTTTCTAATTTTTGATATGTGTTCAGCTTCAAATATGGTTCCTTAGATGACTTTTTATTATTTTATTACATAACAATTGTTATCGTAATAATGATAACAATTATTTTAATTTAATTATAATATCTTAATATCTTTTCAATGTTTTAACTTTTTATTTGTTTAAGTTAAGAATATTATTCATTTGTATGCAATTGTTTTAAATTTGTTTATATTATAAACCATACTATTGTTAAGCATTTTAAACTTTCATTTGGCCATTGATCTTACATTTTATTTTTTATTTTACATAATGAATTTTGTATCCTTTTAATATTTGTAAGTTTTTAATTATTATTATTAATTCTTTTTATATCATTTTAGTTTAAAAGCGATATTTAACAGAAAAAATTATGTACCTATTATTAAGCTGAAGAAGGAATTACAAGTAAAAATTATCGTTTCCAATAACCTTGTTTATGATCAACTAAATATTAGTATACTTATATACACTAATTTATTACAAACATTGTGGAAAAAATGAATTGATTAGAAGTTGTGAAATTTTCATTTAAGAAATGCATTTACTTTAATCGAAGAATTCTTGAGGTACAATAGATCTAGATCGTTTATAACGATCAGAATAAATTCTTCTTCAAAGTATAATCTTCACGAAAGCACGCGCATTTTTCGTTTTACTATCAATAGTTGTCCTACCAGAATTCAAGTTTTCTCTCGAATACGACTTAACGACGTCGAATGTAACCCCTCTTCCTTTATCGTGTACCTCTTTCCAGACAGAATCCAGCATCGATTTCCATTTTCAATCCTCTCCCGCTACCCATCCGCTACGCGCAGCCCTTGTTCCTCGTCCCCAAAATTACCCTCGGCTCGTTGAATCTTTAATTTCCGGCGTAGAAGTCCGCGAAGCTGGAAGCGATTTTTGGTGATATCTTTCTGGTGCGCCACGTGGCCCGACCAGATTTCTCAACGCCGGCGTTTCATTCGCTCGTTTCGTGCCGAGCGAGGTTTTCAATGAGATTAAATTCCGCGTAGAAGCTGGAATCTTGCGCGAATAACTTTGCTGTGACGAGTCGGTGTAGCTTCCAGCGTGGAATGAAACTTTCGACGAGTTCGACCATGATATCTTTGGTGCTTGGAAAAACGACGCGAGTCGTCTAATTTGAGATATGTCTTCGATGCATCAAAAGTTTACATCGTGAAATTAAGTATACTATGCTTCGCAATCATAATATAATCTATACTTCTGTGGGTAATTTTGTGACGTAAATAGGTATTATAAAATTTTTGCTTTTTTTTTATGAAGAATTCTGCTTAGGTTTTTTTATTTAATTGCATCCCATATTGATACGCATTAAATAATAAATTTGTTTTTCTGAGATTATTGCTTCCATTTTGTCAAGATATGTATAATATTTAACGTAATACTTGATATACAAAGGTAATGAAGATATCTAACCGCGAAACAACGTTGTAGTATATCTGCGTATTCAATAATTAACTCGCCACGTGTGAGAAACTCGGGTTTACAATTAGCACCAGCCAATACGTAAAATGAATTATCGTACTGGGCTTTTGTCAGGCCATGCTTGGATCATTACTGCTTCGCGCAGTTTCATTTAATTAGCCTAAAAACCCGGCTAGGCACATCTGGCGTGTTTCGCCTCTTCTTTTATTTATGGGTTCCGTCCCTTTTACTGTCAAGTAGAATTATTTAATTTAAATATCTAAAATAGCAGATGTATCACACAGAATTAAAAAAAGAATTAAATAAATTTGTATATAACTCGGATTTCAAAAATCGCATCAGCAGCTTTTATATAAATTTGACTATTTTCTGCAGATCTCGAGCTGTCCGTCATATTAAATATCATAATTTAAAATAAATAAGACAAGAAGAAATTCATGTTATATAAATGAAAAAATGTATATTTTTCTCAAATAAAATGAGTACACTTTGAAGTAAGTAATATTTAGTTTTAGGATTTTTAGTTTTAGATTTTTCAGTCCTAAATCGACAAATTTATTGTTTAAAAGTTTGATTGTGTGTATAATTCGTGCTTTAAATAAAGTAGCTAAGTATGTGAAAGTTGCCAGTTACTTAATATATTTTTTGCTATTATCATTATAATTTTATTACATGGAGAAGTCGACGAGGCTTTTAATTGCCATATGTGTTTCCATGTACTAGATTTCCAGATAATCCGACTTTGAATAGAAATGTGCGGCGTGACTTTTTTTTCCATTGGGATTATCCGACAGATTCGCAACAGTATTGTGTGCTGCGGATATATGTAACTTCTACTTTTTTACTCCACGGATTGTGCTGCTTATCTCCCGTCGTGCTTCAACATCAGCCGACACGCGTTTAATTTTTCCCCGGATAATATTTTATTTAATCCGGCTTCGCTGTGAAATAATACATGTATGGTAAATGGTCTTCTGCGAGAATCTCGTTTGTTTTTGCAGTAAAACATCAGTTCCACCCACAGTAGAACCGTCAAATAATTCAACAAAAGGCTTTAATAAAGTTAAGTTAGACCAAACTGCTTTCAGCGTCATCACAAAATTTAAATTGAATAATTTCACAGACTTCATCTATTTCGAATTATTCTTGATTAAGTCAATTATTAAAAAAATTTAACAAAGTACAATACATTTATGTGTACATTAAAAATGTATTAAATTTTAATAAATATTTGTTTAAATAGCCCTAATTAAATATTCACACTTACGGTAAATAAATATTTATTTTAATAAAAAAAATGGTGCTTGAAATTAATAGTTCTTGTGTGTATCAAATAAATATTTATATTTAGGAAATATTTACATTTGGTAAATATTGAATTAAACTACCTATTCTAATAATTTTATTAAAATTTAGTACACATGTTTTTTCAGTATAATAATAATAATTATTATATTCTGATGCTCTTTCTATGCATTAAATTATGACATACACATTTAGGCGCGCTTAAAATCTAATAAAATCTGTTAAATCTATCTATTAAATATACAGAATAATTATATATACAATCGTATCTTACGTATTCCAATCACGTTTTTAATCATACTGCCTAATAATCCTCGACTATTTAATTCTTCTTGCAATTGTTAGTTATTGCTAATTAATTTTTTTCAAAGGAGTATTTTCAATATAATAATTGTATTGCCCTACTAAAATAATTAATGGCGATCGAAGCAATCAAATCAATTGCGAATTGCCCCGATTTCGTGCCGAACATAACATTCTGCTGTTTACGTCGGTTGTTTAACGTTATGCTTTAATTAATATCGTGCCGTGCCACATGACGAAACTCACTGGCAGCTCGATGGTTGTTCTAATTTACGCTCTCTTGTATTATGCGGTACGTGCCTCTTCTACCATATTAATTCAGGGTTAGAAGTACATCCGTGTTACATTGCGTTTCGCCAAAATAATTTCGCTTTACAGGTAGATACGTGCTAATACAATTATTTGGAAATTGGCAAATGCATAAGTAGATATATACAAGGAAAGCTAATAAATTATTTGCATAAACATCTAATGATAGAAAGGCTACAATGAATAATGTTGAGCTTATTCACAAAGGCGTAGTGTAAGCGATCCTAAGTAGTTTAGGAATGAAAATTGTTAAGACGACGCTTAACAGTCGTAAGTGGAAGTAATTTTCAGTAAATACGTAGCTATTAAAACTATCTTGTTTAATAATTTGCGTATAATATCGAGAACCGATATTAAAGGAGATAGAATTAGTCAATGTAAAATGAGTCTTAGAATAAATTCCAATAAAAATGTGTGTAAATTACTGGTGGTGGATCATATTTTTTTTAACTTGGAAGTTAACTGATTTTTATCTCTAGTATATATTAACAACATATCGTATATTACTGATTGTTTTCCGGTTTATTAGTATTTGAAAACATTATAGACATGGATCACAATGTTTTGAAGAAAGTAAAAACTAAACAAATATTAAATAATATAAAATAACGGAATAAATACGTTAAAAATTAAGCTTATTATGACAGAATTACTAAAAAAAATTCAGACTTTATAATTAATAAAACATTTTTTATTGCGAGTTTTTGATAGAATTTTATGTTTAAAAATTTGTAAAAAATAGTTATTAAAAAGAAAAGAAAATTATGTGAAATAATATCCCTAAGAAACAATATGTCATTGTATACATTTTTTCGCCGCTGGGGTATAAATACCTCAGATGACTGTTTCCGAGTTAACAAGAAACTGTATTTATATAATTTGCACAAAATGTAAAAGTTATTGTTATATACTGTTACGCTCGCCGCGTGAAATGTTACACTCCCGGAGGCGAACGCGCTCTCGCGACACTTTCGCACGCACCAAATAAAAAACCACAGTTACTACTCTTCAGAAGGAACTTTATTTGCGAACGGCATAATCTGTCAACTCGCTGTCACGACCGTTCCAGCCAAAACTGTCATCAAGGATCGATCATCTTTTTTGCTATATCTTTATTGATTTTTCTAACATATATAACACATACAGAAGCATAGAGGCGCAGAGCGCAACACTATTTCTAAACAAATACACACGTTAAGACGCGCTACAAATATTAATAATATAAATAATTAAACGTGTTATAAATATTAATAATAATAATAAATAAAATTTAGAATTATTCATGCTGGTAGTGCGATATAAATTGATCAGCTCTTTTTCTAGTAGTATAAACGAAGATTAAGCAGGACCAATCACGCTTATCTGAGCAGAAACCGGTAACTTGTTCAATTGGCTTAAAGAAGTGTCACGAGCTAAAATGTGATGGTATTAAACCTCGAGCATGATCATGCTATTCTCTTCGAAAAACGGTCTCAATTGACGATCACTGGAAACTAATGGTTCTATCCTTACAGCATCATCACGGGATCGGCCATTTATCCCCACGTGAATGAAGACAGGTGCAAGACGCAGCGTACCTGCAGGTGCAACTGCATCTGGTGATGAGGCAGGTACCATTATCTCCTCCGTCAGGACGAATCGTTTATTAATGGTCGACTAATTGGATTTCTGGACGGAGGAGTGATTACATCCAAACGTGACCTCGTGTACGTTGACAGGAAAGGGAGCAAGAGGTATGAGGCATATAGGGTGTCTCAGCTCTTTCTGTATCGTCTTTTATAATTATCAGATTTTTAATTTAAAAACAAAATTTAAATATTATTATGATATAAGAGATACAAAAGTAAATTTTATTATGTTTAATCCCACATAATTTATATTTTGAATAGTATTTTATCTTCTACAGAAATATATTCAAAGTTATATGTTACGTCAAACAATAATTAATATTCAGGCAAATTGTTGTTAAGAAATAATCGGTACCTATGCAATGTTACTGCAGTAATTTATATACAACTTTTGAGACACCGTATGCAGCTAATGGATGACAGATTCATTCTGCAATGGCGATCTCTCCATTGGCTCTTGCATCCCACTCGATATCTTCCCTTTCAATCGAGTATACATTTGATATCAGAGAACGATTATTGCTGTCATCGCTCGAAGACAACTTGTAATTACGGCTCGCAATGATGAAACAATGGCGCCTGTATAATGGATATACAGAGTCTATATAATAGCATACAGAGTCCGTATGTGAATGACGCGATGATATTGCTGTTAGTAAAAGGATGAGAAATGATTATGACCGAATAACTGCGACAGTAAGCAATTAATTGTATAAGATGAAAAATTAGTTTCCTACAAAATAGTCATTATTCTCTTAGAAATATATTTTCCTCGAGTTATATATTTATATCAGTCACATAATACACATATAAACTAATTAATTTTTTAATAATTCTTTTCTTTCATATTTTATCTTGAACTTTTTTTTATAAATGATGAGAGAAATTGTGCTTTTTAGAAATAAAGTGGTTTAAAGTAATTTTTGTTGTAATAAAACTTCATGTACCAAAAGAATCTTTTTCTTTTACAATATCGTGCGTCACACGATCATGTGGCGCGGCATTTCGTGCCTCACAGTTTTTACCGTCAAGAGAGGAGGAAAATTGTCGTCGCGAGGCAGCCGTCAATAAAATTTCGTCGTTAAAGAATCCGGACGCGCTTTCGCGTGGCCACTTAATCAATAACGACGTTGAGAAGCCCGCTCGACGTTGCTCATTAAGACACGGGGGGGAGAGATATGAACGTATATATGAAAGACGAAGAATTACGGCAAACGGTGCGAGTAAAACCTATCGGGATAAGGCTAAGGGTAAATGAGGGTAGAGTCACCGCGGAGGGCATAGAGGGTAGAAAGCGCAAAAAAGAACTTGAAAAGAAGGTATAACGACATGCAACGCACACCGGCCTTTGTAACACGTAAAGGCTTACGGAAAGCGGGCTCGTCACGCAATGCAAATGAGAATAACATTCGCGAAAAACGATAGCAGGCCCTTCCTTTGGCAGGCAACATCGGGATCCTTTCACTTTAAGAATATCAAGTTTTCTCTTGTTTGCACACCGGAAAGTTACGAAGCAACAGTAGTTTGTGAAAGAAAACTCTATGTCCCGACTGTATCATTTAATATTTATAAATGTATAATATTTAACAATTATTATTTATTGGTTCTTAAATTATGCGGTTTATCGCAACACGAGGATATAACATACTGCCTGTATAATTTAACATTATCTCTCATTACTTACATTCACTCTACCGTTAATTATTTTCTGCAATTTTGCGTGACTGTAAATCGTATTTCCTAAATATTCATAGAGTTCCGGGAGACCTTTAATCTGAGAAAATATATTCTGTTCACTTCACTTTAACGTCTAATGCTGGTGCGTGAAAAAAACCCGCCGACGCTCTCGCGTTAAGGAGTCCGTCCCCTTTTCTTGCCGAGGGATGCATCGTTAACGGGATCCCCGTTCATATTTCATCCCTGGTGTATCTCATCGAAGTAAGCGGAGTCTTCCGACTATCCAACGATCTCGCCATTTTTCCGTGTCTGTCCTTACTCGAGGGTGCAAATCTCGACTTGAGTTCTCCCGGCTGGCCTGCCCTTTCTTCACGCTTCACCTTATACTTTCTCTCTTTCTGCGAGCGAGTTAGATTGTCGGAGTAATCGCTAGATTTGGCGGATCTTAAATCTCGCGCGTCGACGCTAATCGTCATCCGATTTAGAGGTCCTTTTACTCACCTAGCAAGAAGCTGAAACAGCTATAAGGTGTAAGAGGATTTGCAGTGGCTTGTGAGAGAGTGGTCAAATTGTCAACAACTTCGGAATTTATCGCAATATTTCCGGTAACATACAGTGACACAAATAAAGAAAATTCTCGACTTCGAAGCGAAGTGATCAATACAAGTAATGTCATTTTGGTGATAGTTGCTTCCTTTATTTCTTTTTTTATATTTCTCAATTGTGAATTATTAAAAGTACAAGATTGCATAAACTGGGAATTGTAAAAAAAATTTACATAGAAATATTAGACACACTAAGATTTGCTTTGAACAAATATTTGTTTATATTTTTATGTTATTTATTTATAATTATTAAATATATGTTTAATATCTTTTTTGATATATATTATTATTAGAATAAGGATTTATCAATTATTAATTTTATTAATTTTATATTTTTGACTATTTTAATTTATATGCTTTCAAAAACGTGGCATAACCTAGAAGATTTACATGTACGATATACAATGATTTAGGCCACCGGCTACTTCAATTATGCTTTTTGCAGTATATATTGCAAAAATATTTATTGTACATTAATTTATTGAAAAAAAATGAAATATATTAGTAATTATAGGTATTTAAAGCATCAAACGATAATTTTTTCGACCTTTATTTCCATGTAAATCAGTATCAACCGAGAAATAATAAAAAAATAACTTAAATGTGATATACATTCAAGTCTCCTTTAGGACCTGTTCAATTAGTGGAATAACGCTCAAGAAGATGAGAGCGGTATATGTCACATATAATTTTTAGTTAAATATATTTTTGCTTAAAAAAGTTGAATGTCGTAAAGTTGTATGCAAGTATATGAGCAAGCGGCTATGTATATTATGAATTTGATTAATTCACCATCGCATTAAGAGCATTAGACAAGCTGTCGTGGTCGTTGTAAGTGTCTGCAACATATTAACGTTGATGATCGAATATTCGGATTACAGCACAAAACTCAGGAGGTAATGTTCAATTATGAGCTACGTGGCGTATGTTACGCCACGGAACCGCGTAAATTTTGTATAAACCTGCATAATGAGCGTTATCGGCTTTGCTGTTCGGCTTTCAGCTGAAGAAAGCGTCCACAAATAAGAGGATTAACCAAGGATCGCGGCCGAACGATCAAGGTCAACGCAAGTTACATCACTACTCCAGTATAACTTGCCTCTTCGTCCATAGATGATCGTGTATTTACTCGATATCTTTGTAAAATGACGGATAAATGTCAAAAGACAGAGTCAAATAAAAACAAGAAGTAACATTCTAAGATAAAAGAATAGTAAATTAAAGGAAGAAGAAGAAATAGGGAACTATGATATTTCTGTTTGGCTTAAAAATGATGTGTATTGTTTATGAGAGTTTGTATTTACTTTTCGCCTCTCTCTTTCAATTTCTATAACATTACATATGTACATATAAAAATATTTTTAATATTCTGGTATATACTCCGGTAAACACGCAAACAATGCTTCCGAAAAGAAATAAAAAAATCGTGCCAGCAAATTGCTTCGCGTCTTGTTCCAATTTACTACTTGAAAAGGCATAATGAAGCCGCAGCTGAAATCGCGTTAATCCCAAAAAACAATCGGCACGAAAGCGGTCCGCATCGTTGTTGAGCGTGTTACAAGCGATAGGTATAGGTAAGTACGTGTGAACACACTGTTATGTGTGAACACTGGAGATAGTTTGCACAAACTTTAAGTAAACGAAACGAGCCAAAAAAGTAATCGCCGGGAAAAGAAGGTAGTATAACGTGGTCTACCGTAACGTGGTCTTTCTTCTAAAAGGAGAAAAACTGCTCTTATGACTGAGCTTTTTTATTTATATGTTATTCTTTAATGTATGTGTGCGTATATGTATATAAACATATACATATATACTATATGTGTGTGTACATATTAAATATATGTACAAAATATACGTTAACATCGAAAAATTTTGATTATTGCAATAATAATGAGAAATTATATATATATATATAAAATAAAGTTATATTTTAAAAGTTTGTATAACATCTGTGTACAATATATTTTACGTGTGCGTGAATATATTATAATCAGTATCTTCCTAATATATTTTAACATACATTTTATGATTACCTATATTTAAAAAATAAAAATTAAAAATATATTTAAAATGTTATCAATTTATGTTTATTTTAATACTTTGTAACACTCGTATATATTATATTATGTACAAAAAAGATATTATATACTTATACATGACTTATTGTTAGTATTAAAATTTTTAATGTATATACATATGTATAATTAGATGTTTTTCCGAAAGAATGAAACAATCGCGTGTCAAGTATGGTGATCCAAAGATTATGAGAGCAGTCCAGCAAGTTAATACCCTCTGTATGGGCTGCTTCCCTTTAATCGGTGAAAATAAGGAGTTTGCGTGTTAAAGAGTCTTTCCCGTTGTTCTGCGTGTTCGTTCTTAAACTCTAAAGCACCCTCGAGGCGTCGGTGCTCCGTTGGACTGTTCTAACAATGGAAGAGAAATTTCATACTCCCATGAAGATCGACTGTTCGGAATGCAAAGAGTTATCTGGCACTTAACATTCATAAGTGATATTGAACATAAAGTAAAATAAAGCGATTAGTTTTGTGATCTACTACGCTCCCTTCTTCCACTGCTAAATTCATAATGTCAAATTTAACTTGAGTTTTTGTTAAAATATCTAATCAAGCAAAATTTTTTACATTTTGGGGTTATCCCAAAGCGTGGAAAATAAAATTATATTTATATCTACAGAGCAAATGCTGGTAATTTAATACTTTTTCTTCTTTTTCTTTCAAAGGCAAAAGAAGAAACAATATAGCTAGTAAAAGTCAAAATAAAATGTATAAGCTGAATTGCAATAATTATTACATATATAATAGTTAATATAATTGGATGATATAGAAAATGCTATAATATATATTTATCCATTATGATAGAAACAGTTGTAAAATTATGTAAAAGATGTTTTGTGTGAGTTTAAAAAAATTCTTAAATAGTCACGTTTACTGTTATTGTATTCCCAAGAGAATAGGATATCGGTACACAAAGGAAAGAGAGGGAAAGAAGAAGGAAAAGATTGAGTTGTAATATAAGTATATATCCATATTTCCTAACATTCCTCTTTCGTATATTGAAGTATATGTTAGTATTCTGTCGCACATTCAAGTATTAAAGTTTGATTAAAATTGACGAGTTGACTGTCAAAGAGACGACCTACCTCTCCTCTGATCTTACATATGATCTTAAAATGCCCGAAGCATCTGAGCCACGTTAAAAATGAAAGATCGCTCTTCCCCGACTTATGCTTTGTAGTTGCCCCTGCGGCGCCGCTGTCTCAACATCGAACTTCAGACGGCAAGCTCTTGCGTATATCAAGTTCGTAGCTTCCGTTGAAATGAAATTAAATTGAAAATTCAGGACGCGCGGAATCTACGGACATGCTTCTAGACGCGGCAAAAGTGAAATCGTTAGTTGCTCGCTAGTTATGTTAATTATTCTGCCAACTTTTGCAGCAGTTGCAACAATCTGACGAAAAGAGAAATCTTGAAAATTGTATTGCACGTAATTTTCACTTAAGATTCGAATTAACTCGCGCGTTAAAGATTTGTAAAGCAGTCTGTCGTCGTCTGGTGCTTTATGTGAGTTATATTAAGCCGCGCGAAGGATGGCTTCTCTCTGAGAGATCATCCGCGCGCGTCAGCTCGAACAGCGAGACTGATAAAAAAAAAGTAGCTTTTCGCTTTGTCTTGCTGTCGCAGAGGGAACTGATAGACGTGGAGGAACCGCGTCGTTCGTCGAAAGCAATCGTCGCGGCGCGTGAGCGGAATACTCGCGCGAACACGTAACGCAACTACGTGTCCCGCCGGCCGTGACGACAAGTCGTTTCTCTCCTCGTCAAATTGGCAGCTCGGCAATACGTATACGTAAGGAGGTATTATCAGGACGCGCGTTTCTCAGCATCGTCATTCTCTATAAGATGTTGCTGCACTAAGACGAATAACGAAATCCAAACGAATGTTCATGTGGATGTACGACGTCACGTGTGAAAAGTTTAAATTAAAAAAAGAAAGGTAAACGGAAAACAGTACAAACAGAGAAGGAATGAGTTAGAGTACTAATTTTACGACAATCTTAGACACGCGCGAGTTTTGAGCAAAAAGGTTTTAAAACTTTGAAGCCATACATTCTAATCATGAAATTATTTAATTTAAATGTTAATATCTGTGATTAGAGAAATTAAAAGAGCTGTTCAAAACGCATGTAGTTTTAACATAGTTAAATAGATACATAGTGATGTTTATGAACTTGGCTTATGGCAGTTATAGCATACGACAATCGTTATGCAGTGCGTTTTATCATGCAGAAATCCAAGAAAGGTGCTCAGTGTCAGGTAGTTTGATGCTCTCATGCATCTTCGATGAAGCTTGCGAGATGCCTCGGGAACTCCACCCGTTCCTCTATCTCGTCCCGTGTAATAAAATTTGGATCGATCTCTTTATGACAGTTGAAACGACGCTGTCGTCTCTAAATTATAAATCGAAATTTCGAATACAGCCTGGTTGCATAATCTATGCGATTAAATATTTATTTAATTGCATAGATTCTGTAAATGATAAACTGAAAATGTTATACCATTACATTTATGGTACATTATAAGATATTGAGGACACTTTGTACCAAACTAGTAAACATAAGTAGAACTGCACTTTCTTCAAATAGGATATATATTAACTTTTAATTTACGAGTAACACGTAAATAATACAATTTTTAATTTGTCGACAAGTCTATGTTTTCATGTAGAATTAGAATCATAAAATTTTGTTAATAATTTCGTTTGAATTTATTTTAAATTTTATTTGTCACTATTTAAGAACACTAGTTTTATATTTGTAATTCTACTTTACGTTATTAATAAGACAAATATGTTATCATATAATATATTATTAGATATATTCGCAAATGTTATAATAATATCAAAATTGTGTGTGTTTTTTTTTTAATGAATAACATCGCAATTGTAACGTCCTCAAAACCCAAAATGTCGACAATGTTAAGATGTTAAGATCTAACGATGTTCTCATTTGAGAGGTTGACACAGGTTATAGTATCGCATCCTTATCTCAATGAAGATGACAATATTACGCAAATAGCAGACCATTTTGGGTTTCATCGACTTGGTCGATCAACGCGAACACCGAAATGTAACGATTCCTTGCCATATCTGTTCCGGAATCTAGAACAAATACTCCTGGGTTCCTCTATAGAGTTCCTTTAAGCACGTTGTGAATATAACAATGTTGGACAATGTCATCACTTGATCAAAAATTAATTTTAAACTAAAGATAAATTTAATTTTATGATTTATTAAATTATAAATAAATAAATAAATAACGGTCTTAGTCGTTCACATGGATCAAAATTAAAATGTAGAAAATTCTCAATTTTGTTTAAAAAAATGGAAAAACGTAGACCCTATATAAATTTAAATTACAAAGGTGAAAAGAGAAATGGGATCAGTCAGCGCAGTAATTAGTGCAAATTTCTTTAAGTGCACATAATTCTTACTGAATAATTATAACATTATGGAAATATATCTAAACGTTTGAGATCATATTTTTGGCCATCTTTAATGACAGTAAGTAACAAGTGTGTATTAATTCTATTATACAAGGTAAATCATGCGGCAATCCATAAAAGGATACCTGTTACTAAAGACAGCAAAAAATGTGAGCTAAAATGCTAAAGTATATACTGTAAGTGTAATTATTTAAAATTATGTGCACTTAAAGGAATTTGTGCACTGCACCAACTTCCACTAACCCTTTTCACTTTTGTAATTTATAAAAGAATTTTCTTGTAAAACCCGCGTTCTTGGGGAAGATTTAACAGATTTAAGAAAAAGTATAAAATCGAAGGCTTCCTGTTTTAATTTCATTGTTATCATTATAATAAAATGTTATAAACTCTTGCAATTGAGATCGACAAGACAATGCAGAAATGTTCTCTATTTCGTTTTAGAGAACTATCGCATTCCCTTACTTCTTTGTCTTAAGACTCTCGTATTGTTCGATCTGTCGCGGCTCGAGACATCGGACAGACGCAGGTGTTCCATATAGATAGCAACCATTGGCAAAGAGCCAATAAAGGCACCTATACCTTTTCCCTCTCTCGCATTCCCCTCATATTTCCTAACGCTATCCCGCCGCGCTGAACTTAGTATCCGAGTATCGATTCCGAAGCTATCGCGACTTTTCATTGAATTTTCATGCGTCATTTAAGAGGCTTCTTTTATCAGTCATTTTTCTATTTTCTAACAGATGATGAAGAAAAAAAACAAGCGTCAGAAAAAAATGATATAAAACATTAAAAAATGCAATTATACATACAAATTTAATTTTTTTATTATCAAATTTTTATAACAAAGTAATCGAAAATGGTAGAGTATCTTCTAATTAAAAATATATTTTAGAAGAATATGTAATCAATATATTCTAATATGTCATAAGGAATATTAATCTTTCTTATTGAAAAATTTAAAAATAATAGAATAGATCAATATGGATTACAAATAGCGTGCGACTTGATATCAATTAATATTTAAAAAAATATTTATAACTTTATAATTTTGCACTTTATATTTACTAATAAAAAAAGTAATAGCAAGATGAGGGATGGAATTCTGTTTGAGTTTTTCGTATGCCGCTTGATACGACAGCCCCTCATTTCATCGCGATTTATTCTTCGAAGCGCTCAATTTTTCATACATCGTACAAAAACTAGATACTCTATCATTTTTGTCGCTGTTTGTTATAGTTGTGAGCATGTTTAACAGTAACCTTAAACACGATGAATCATCCTGTTAGCTGGTATAAAAATAAAACATGGCAGATTTAATGAGTTTCAATTTTTCTACAATTTCATTCTTAACGGCGCGATACAAAGTCTTGAAGTATTTTAATGACGAGCATCCACTCGATGTCGCTTTTACAGCAGTAAAAGCAGCAATGACCATCTACTGGAAGGTAATCGAGAGTGAAAATGCAGGAAGGGCTCTCTGATATGAATTATTAAGCGTTGCGGACGTGTAAGTTCTCTATATTTCCAGATTTCTTGATTTTCTGTCTTTGTTCCTGGCAGTAGAAAACGTTTCTAAATTTTTCCGCATTCTCAGACGATCGCTCCCTTGCGCGATTAATATGCGACATTTATAAAGAATTTCTAGAATAAAATGAAACTTACTTGAGCTTTAAAAATGAATTTTTAATGTCTATAATAAAAAGAAAAAACGGTAAAACCTTTTAACAGCATACAAAAAATCATTAATATAAAAATTGTTTGACCTTTTATTTATTTCTTTGAAAATTAGGTATATCTGTTTTATTTATACTTTATAATTATCTATAATAATTTTTGTATTTATTTAAATGTTTTTTATATTTATTAAATATTGTTTTTATATATATTTAAATAAAAACGCACATTATACAAAAGCGCGATACTTTTAATTTCAGAAATTTAAAGATTTGTCGCGTAAAATTTGGATGTATAAGCAACGATTATATTCATAGTTATCGCAGAAGCACCCGGTACATACCCGTTGGCGTAAGATGGTGACATTGAATTATTGTTAACCTGGTAAATGCAGTCCGGCAGCTGTCGTCGCGCTCGTCGCTGAATGCGACAAGGCATTCCGGTAAAATATGCGAATGCATAATTGAAAAACGGAGCGTCGAGAAACCACGGCTTTTTCACCGTTTCTCGAACTGCCGTAAGATGGGATTAAATTGCGCCCGTCAAGGGTAACTTAGCGCCACACCGAATAAAGATCGTATCATCGGTACTCTCTTTCTCAGGAGAGTAATTCGTCAGCTCTACTTACGATATACACGAAAGTCCAAGATCTATCTCCACTTTGGTGCAAAGTCACCTTCGCCGATTCAGTTTAATTCTGTTTCACGATGCTAGAGAGTTTTCTATTTATAAGCAATATATAAGATAAAAGTGATGTTACACATCTTTTTAATATGAATTAATTATTTTACCTTCAGACGAATAAAAAATAAATTATTCAAAAGTTAAGTTTTGATAACAAAGAAAAGTATGTCCAAAATGTAAATTAACTATATAATAAATGCAATAATAAAGTATTTTTAATAATATATTATTAGACAAAGTTTTTTTTAAATAATTAAAGTAAAGTGTAAAATATTCGCAGCATTTTAAATTGGATTATATCTATATAATTCGTCTCAAAGTTATCTCAAATATTAGTTTGATGAATATTGAATATTGAATTAAAAATCTAATTAAATTGATTTAATTGTTCAACAGAAAAATTATTTGGCGATTTCAATTAAACATGATTTAAATATGCAATTCGACGCATTTTGTAGATATAACCAAAATTAATTGAAAGAGCGTAATTGGCTGCACGGAATCTAAGAGCACGCGATATCGATATCGAATTAGGTCAAATTATTGAACAATCACGGTCGAATAATCATGGGAAAATTGTATAAAACGGACAAAAATAATCTCATAGACAATGGGTAGTGAAGTTCCAATTAAAGACAATCGATACTTGTTCCTCGATATAGGAGATATTCGATTGCATTTGGCTGACAAACGACCAGGTGATTCGAATAATGATTTGAGCGAGATATTCCAAGTCGTAAAGTTCTGCACGAGCTTCGAATAGCATAAATCCCGCTCGACTATAGATAGAGAACGCGGGGGTGTGAATGTGAGGGAGGGAGGGAAGGAGAAAGTGAAAGATGAGAGAAAGTAAGACGAATGCTGCTCGGCGAGAGAGAAACGAGCGATTTCGAGTCACCGGCGCAAAGACGCTGGTCCTTCGCTATATTAGCAAAGTTTTATGACGTATGTAGCCGCGACGTGCAGTCATTGGGAGAAAATGCAAGTTTCCGTCTCTTTCGCTCTCTACGATGCAGTCCGCTGCTACTACGAGCCCTGTGGGACAAGGCAGACGGGGGAAGGAGGGCGAGATCACATTGGGGACGAACCGCACGGGCCAACTGTGCCACTACGGGAAACTTATGTGAATCTGAAAATTTTCAGACACACATCTCGCGCGGACAAATTCGTATAATGGTTGCATACTTTCATTTAGTTCTTCTACTTAATAAAGTGATCTCTAATCTCGAACTGTACACATAAAGAATGGTGTTGCTCAAGTATCTAAAAATTTAGCCAGGCTGAAAGTAATTCTGTGTGTTGGATTGTCGAAATAATAACTATGTTAAACGTTCAAACTGATTCCTAGAACGTCAAAACTTTTTACAGCATTACTCATCGTGCCTGCGCGTCTTATATAATTATTCTCACGCGGTTTAACAAAATTATTTTCAGATCTGTGCCTAGCAAAATCATTCTTTCTATGTACTGATTAATAAAAGCGCACAACTGCATACGTATAAAAATTTATTAAGTTTATACTGTGGCTTGCACAGTTTTGCTAAAACATATAAAAATTTAGTCAGACACGAATCTGAAAATAATTTTGTTAAAACTATCAAAATATAATTAGATGCTCAAGATGGTTGCTAGAATATTAAAACTTTTTGCAGAATTGCTCATTATGCATGAACGTCCTGCACATAATTATTTCCATAACACAATCATTTTCAGATGTGTATTTAGTTAAATTTTTAGGTATTTCAACAAAATGATTCCTTCTGTAGGAGTAACAAATATTCCGTTTAACACTAATGGATAATTTGAATATAAAGATATTAAATTATTTATCTTTACTAAAATACAATATATAGACGAAAATTCCAAAGATATTGCGTGGAATTGAGAAGAAGAAAGAAAGAAGATAGTCTGCCATTAATGATAACAATCATCTTGGGTCTACTCCATTCTCTAAACTCGCCTTTTTCTTCGCGAACGTTGCTTAGCGCGATCCTCGGATCTCATCGGGCGAACCTCAATCTATTTATCTATATATATATATATATCGCATGGGTCGCCTAGTCGACCATTTCGTTCGAATCGAAATACGCTATCTCTCCCGCTGGCAATGGCAGAAACGAATTCTCGTAATCCCGTCAGACGTTCTCCGTCGAGCCGTTATTTAAAGCCGTCCAATGGGCATTCGATGAGCGAAGTTATAAGCCATAAAATAACTTTAGTTATATCTTAGTTCCAAAATACGAATTTCTTTTTCTTTTAGCTAAACGCAGTGTTTAATTCTTTAAACTTGACTTATGGGGGAAGTCGCTCAACGTTTTATTACCCTAACGTTTAAACAAAATTGTAACAAAAGTACTGAAGAGATCGGAATATTTCTATACTTAGATTAAACTTTGGTTCATTCGCAATAAAACAAAACAATACTTTTGCGAAAATAAACACACATTAAATTATTATTTAAATTAGATTTAAAACAAGTAGCTTTCGATACGATTTGGAGATCGGGTCGTTAAATTGTACCACCTGGTTCCTAAATCATACTTCTTTAGTAAACAAACTGACGTTGCTTATTGTTATTTTGATATTAAAATAACATCTATACCGTTAAAATGACGGTAAATAACGTCAGTTTGTTTTACTGGAAAAATAAATAAAAATTAATTTTAAACTCAATTATTAATAAATTTATTTTTAATTTTAAACTGAGTATACATATTTAAAAACGAGTAAATATGATATATAATCGGCCAAATGACGGTCAAGAGCAGGATTTTGGTTGCTAATATAATGTGTGAATTTTATTTACCACGTATGTAGTCCCCTAAATCGCGTGCCGAAATTTTTTCAGACTTATTTTTCTCAGATTTCGATTTATCATTAATTTAACATCATTAATTTTACATCATTAAATTTTAATATGTCTTTTAACATATTATTAAGATCCAATAAGATGCTATAAGCATCAAAAATTGTTAGATTGCTTGTGTCAATTTAACTAAAGTAATATTACTACGGTAGTTGATTAGAGTTGCGTTGTAAGTCTGAAAGAATTTCGGCACACTCTCTTTATGTGTCCTTCTCCTTTTTTCTTTTTCGCTCTGATATATTTATATTAGATATATTTAAAATTTGCTATACTTGTAAGACGTATAGATGCTTGTAAGACGACATTGTGTGAGAAACTTTCTTAGCGAAACTTTCAAATCAGAATCAGCGTATAATTTTTCGTCAACTTTGTTTCGCATCAATCGATCGTGACGTTTTGCTTCGATCTGTATGTCGCTAAATGCACGTCGTTTTCTGCTCACGGCACGCATTTTACACAGTCATACAGGTTCCCGAGGCGATTTCCAATCTGTGATCAAGCGCCGGTCCATTTGCAACTTGATGGAGATATTCTGGATTCGAATTGGCGTGTTGTTCCGATCTATCCTTTTTTCGTGCGAATTTTTTGACGTTGAGAATTCGTTATAATAAAAATCCCTCCCGCCGTTCAATATTCGCAGAATATGTTCGCCGAAGAGAAAATTTCATTATTGCTTTTCGATGTAATCATGTTCAGAGTATGTGGGTCAAATATGTTATAAAGGTATGATCTCTCGAAGCACAAATGTTAATACGTGGACAGTGCTTAAATGTAGAGCTTTTTTAGTTCATTCCGAGATCGCACTACTTGCTCACATAGCACATTTTATTCGATGAACGTCTTTAGAACATAATAACATTTATTGAACGTTTTAAAAGAATTTTTCTTTGAGATTTTTTTTGTGTTGCATGCGTCAGTTTTCGATGTTCTATTGTGGTATTGCTTGTCAGATCTTGTAACATTTCTGAGATCTTTGTAATGTTCTTTCGACGTACAAATTAAAAAACTTTATTCTATTATCAACAGCAAATGCTCATGATCGTTTATTAATCCTCTGCGCCTTGAAGTACACCTTTGATAATTATTTCAGTATTCTTAATTGATGTGTGTGTGTGTGTGTGTGTGTGTGTGTGTGTGTATGTGTATTTTATCTATAATGTACTTTCTATAAATATTTGAACTTTATAGAACAGCTATTAGTATCGATTAAGACATTTAATATAAATACATCATGGATTATTAAATTTATTAACAAAAGGGACAAGTAGATTATTGATTAACCTTCTAACTTATTAAAAATTCATAAGAATTTTTTCTACATATTTTATATTTATTAAATTTTTTTCTAAGCGATTATTTTTTTTAATTTAATATTTTTTAAATCGATCATCTAATTGATCAATTTATGATATATAATGGCTTTGATTTCGCGTGTTTTATAATTTATAAGTTTATTTTATCGGCATAACCAATCAAACGTAATTCATAAAAATTACATTTGATCGGTTATGCCATATCGAGTATATTTAAATCGCGACATCGTGTATGTAAGTCGATCACAGAGTTTTAATCGCTCTGTGCGCGATTATAAGCGAACGCGTTATATGTTCCGGACACGTGTAAGGCTACATTCTCGCGTGCAATAACCCAGAGATCGATCGGCGATCTGCAGAGCTGCCGAGAGATCTATCGCGGCGAGAAGGGTGAAATTCGGCAAGGAACGAGCGGATTAATCGCGATAATTCCGCCCGAACGACGCCGAGATTCGCCGAGAAATTAAAACTTTCGTGAGGACCCGTTATCGCCCTTTCGCACCAACTTCCTGTCGGGTGCACGCACGGGCGTGTATCGAATCGCCGTCATTCACGCGATCAGCCTTTCTTGCTGTTTTAAAGACCCTCAAGAAGGTCTTACAAACTTTGGAACATTTCTACACGTAATGCAAATACGATAAAGACTTAAAAGTTGACCCAATATTCACATGCTTCACAAATTACAAAGAAATAGCCATAAAATACAAATTCAACAGGAAGAGATTATATCACATTGTTAAGACGTATTACAAATTTGAACCGGATATTACATTCGTCATTCGGTACTTTAATGCACGATATTATAAACTTTCAAAGTAATAGCAATTTACAAGTGTCTTACAACGAGTAAATAGAGCAGACTAAATTGAATCCAAAAGTTCCGTACCATTTTATGATTTTCGTAATAATTAATGAAATAACAATATAAATTCATTAATGTTGTCAAAATTTGTTTTAAAAAGTGAAATAAAATTATTAAAAAATTTTTTTTATAGTAAAAAGTTTACACTAAATATAACAATATATATAAGCATTTATACATTTAACAAATTTATAGGACTGAGATAATCTTGGATACGTAAATAAAAAAAGGTTGTATGAAATAATAATAAATAATAAAAAGGTTCTCGAATAAGCAGTCATTTACGTAAAGAAACAGCTTTTACAAATTTACAGTGTTTGCGGTTACTAGGAGTTCGGCAAAATGCTTTGAAGAGACTGGCCATAAGAGAATCACTTTTGTTTGGCTCGACGTTTTTCATCAATTTGTATTAGAGCAATGTAGTAATTTTTTCTTTCTCATACACGACCTCCATATATACTGGAATGAGTTTTTAAGTGCAGATGGTGACTAACTGCAAAAGTGATAGCTATGCAAGTTTTAATATACTATATCGAAGCGAGAGAGGTAAACGTCTCCAACTCGCATAGCATGCACTCTTGCACAGTTCTCCACACGTTGGCATAGCAAAGGCTTACTCCAATATGTACATGTATATATAGTTTACTACTCCCACTGTAGAACAAGATAACATGTCTTATCTCACTTGCAGGATGTTGCCACGATAGATGATACGCTCTTATGGCCAGTCTCTGATTAGAGGATCTCTATTTAGAGATGTGCTGTATGAACGGTATTGGCTTCGCAGAAGCGGCAATATGTAAATTGTTATGTCATTTGTAAAGCACATCTTCAAACACACTACACACACACACATCTCGTCGTGATTCTAACAATCATAAACGCATGTAAAGCTATAAGCTTGTTTAAGGATGCATATTTATTCATTGATTATTACCTCATTAAAATCCTTCAAAAATATTATCAAATTGATCAAAAGTTGATTAACTTTATATAATAAGAAAAATAAAGCAAATCGAACTTTTTTTAATAATCTTGACTAAAATATCAAACTCACTAAAAAATTCGGTATACAATTTGAATAAATTTGATGCCTTTGTGATGAATTTGTGATGTATAAATTTTTATATAAAATATTTGAAACAATGTAATTGTTACTCTCTTGCGTACAGTATAAAGTATGTACTGTTCTGCGTTGAGGTATTAAAATCACACATTCCCCGCAAGCAATTACTTTAAATACACCATGCACACATAATGTAAGATTAATTATGCAAAAATGGTACTTTTCGATTCAGTTTAATCCGCTCTACTGCTTCACGCAAGTTATGAGACATCCTATATGTTAGATGTAGACAATATCATATTCAAAACATTCTGTCATCTATATTGAATAAAAAGGTACCTGTAGAGTAAGGTAATAAAAGATATAACGAAAAAAAAGTAAATACTTTTTCTTAAGTCTTTTACAAATATTTTAGGTCAATATATATATACGTTATAATGCATAAAGTTTAACATTTTTTTAAATGCAGCGCTTATAAAGCGTCGCATTAAGTTCAGAATACCTTAACGTAGTTTTTAAAAAAGTAATGATCAAAAGCTCTATTTACTCGAGGCTTTGAAAAAGGTAATAAGTGGAATAATAAAATTCTGTTTCTCTCGAGTATGTGTTCCTTTGTTTCATGGTTTCTCAAAAATTTTGTGGCTTTATCTAGCTCTCGCACCAAGGTATTCAATTTTCTTCATGCAGTGCGAAAAAGTCCATTCGAGATTCGCTTACCTTGACGCGCAGCAGGTGTTGCAGACTTTGAGCCTGGCTGCTATTTAAGGGTGGATTGTCGGTCCCGAGCCGTGCCACTGCAATCACGTTTTCTCGGGTCGCGTTATACAAGAAGAGTGTGCATACTGTCTGTAAATGAAAGACGGGAGAGTTGATTCAAGGAGGTAGATACGTAGGTACGCTGGCGCGCCATGGCTACAATTATGGCGACTTTATTAAATTCCGCGCAACTCGATTTAGTTTTTAATCGACGCACAGTTTGACGAGCGATTACATTTCTTATTGACATTTCTCATTATCTGGATTTCACGCGCCGATCGGAGATGCTGCGCATTAATTGCATTCTGGGAATTTCACAGAACGCTCTCCTTCGCCGCCGAAACGACGCGGGATGTAATAAACCTCGGAATAACCGACTAATTTTAAATTCTTTTCTGGGTCATTGAATTTGTGGCAAATTGTGCCAAGACAATCTCTTGATTTTGGAATTTGATCGAAATTTCCATCGAGCCGTAAGCCGCGCGTACGGTGTTAATCAAGGAGTGACAATTTCAAAGTGTTATCTAATCGAGATTATAACGATCAATAGGAACAATGTTCCGGCAACGCCTCACCTGATTATTGACTTCCTTTCTCATGAAATTATCGAGAGATGACACCGCGTCCAGCACGGTCACATTGTTGTACTGCTTCAATAAGGTCTCGTCCTTCTCGCTGTATCCCAGGAACATGAAAACCCCGTGCGGTATACTATATGTCTCTGTACAAATAACACAATGCTGGTATTATATGGCGAGAAGAGAAATCGTTTTCTGTCGGATTACTCGAAAATCATCGTAAAATCAAACTCATGGTCGAATTCAGTAGAAAGAAAGACATTTATTAAACGTTTAAGTGAACATATAAAATGTAATAGCCTTATTTTATACTAATATAAACATATTTTCTTTGAATATTTATTGAATTGCTTATTATATAAACATTCGTAATTTGCCAGAATAAAAAATTTTTCTTAACAAAGTAAAATGTAGGATAAAATATTCCTACAAAACTTCAATACATTAATTTATTTTTATGATAAAATTATAATCGCATAATCATACTTATATAGCTTACAAAAATAGCGTTTAAGGTTATACTGGTTTGCAGAGAGTTCAAAGTGCTGTGCTAAATGATCGACTTTAATTTAATCGCATGATAGTTATGAAAGAGATTATTATACTCACCGGGCGAAGGCCGCATGCATATAAAGCCGCCGCTGTAGCAAAGGCAAGGACCTCGATGCGCTTGGTAGGCTGGCGCTTCATGATTGTAGAAAGCAAAATCCGTCTTACAGGGTAACGTTTCGATGCACAAGGTGTTGCACACGAGTTGCTCACCCTCAGCACAGACACACAATTCTGAGCATTCGGGCTCGTCTTCACGATAAAGCTGCGCAAGTAGAATACGTTGCAATCAATACTTATATCCACACACATATATACTATATATATATAATATTTTAAAAGTGCCGCAAGTGTGTAAACTGTTACTTATTAAGTGTATAAATAAGTTTTCGCAATGTTTTTCCGATGGAAACACCGTTTGTGGTTTACATTAAATCCACGTATTTTATGTAAACAATTGGGGAAATAAATTTTCCCCAAAGTTTCAACATGAATTTTACGTAGATTCTCTCTCTCTCTCTCTCTCTCTCTCTCTCTCTCTCTCTCTCTCTCTCTCTCTCTTCCGTATAGATTTTAATATACCTACATATATAATCCACGTAGAATTAATGATGAAATATAATGGGGATAAACTAAAAGATAGTAATGTACGGAATTCACGTGAATAAATTCACATCGATCTTTATTCTATGCAATCCATGTTGAAATTTTGATATTTTGATAACATATGTCATTCATGACATGTTATAGAGATATCATTTCAATAAATTTTTGTCCACATAATTTACATAAAATGCGTGAATTCAAAGTAGACACCACTAGTCTATCCTCATCGAAAATGTAAAAAAAATTAACGTTTATATAAAAATGTATCATACTATTTTGTGCTTTAAATTCCATTTCAAAGTTATGCTCACACGTTATAAAACATCTTATAGATAATGTTCTGACATATACTACTAGTACTAAAAATCTATCACGAAATCTATCTAATAGTAAAAATTAATTCGTGATTTTATTTTTAAGAGATGATCTTTCATTTTTTTTATTATTAAAAATACCTTTGTAATCAATTTTATTGAATATCGTGTCTAATCTTTGTTTCTTTATTTTGAAACAGCACTAGTTTTCAACCCGAGGATGTTATTAAAAAATTAATTTTAAAAAGATAAAATAAATGCTTTGAATATAAAACTTCCGAAATTTCTTATTAAAATAAAGAATTTGAGTGTGTGACATACCCTTGAAAGAATAAACTGTAGCACAACAAAATTTTTTGTGAAAAAGAAAATATGAGAAAATTTCGAAATAAAGCAAGAGGAAAAAGGAAATTTTTTTCATGAAAAGAAGGAAAATATCATACCGCGCGTGCGCTCTGATGGAAACTCTACTTTGAAAACTACAGAAATGGATCTATTTACATTTTGATACAATGAAAGTTAAAAATAAAAAAATGTTATTTAATTCAACGGATTGGGTTACCATTTCTTCTTTGATATCTGATAGTGTAAGTTTCATAAAATATTCTGGTTGCTTCAGTGACGGTTTTATCCACGATAAAAATAGTGAAACATGCAAACGTACACCTTCCTAGTGTTCATTTGTAATTAAATAAAAAAATATTAATTTTCTAACTACAAATTGTTGTATCAAATTCAAAATATAGGTTAGTCAATTTTACTAATTGAAAAATAATTGTGCACGAAAATTTAAATACGCATTTGTGTGTGTTAGCATTATTTAAAGTCATCCTAAAAATATACTTATTTGTACACCCAGTATAGTGAGTATACAATATAAAGAACATATAAAAGGAATAACGTACTACATACATATGAGTGCATTTTTACGTTTAGAATTAGTAATAACGTAATAATAGTATAATAATAAAATTTTAACGTTTCATTGCTTCGTATGTAAAACTATGACGTCACAAGTATGTTCTTATATGTAATAATAATAATAAAAGCAGGTTTCTTTCATTTGCAATACATTTTAATTTTTGTTGTAACGTTTTAATAAATCATTTTTCGATCTATAATTATATAACGATTTTCTCTTTTACAGATTTTTAATTACAGAATGTATTGGCACATTTTAGCCATTAAAATTAGAACAACCACAGTATGTGATACTAATTTTATCGTCTAAATATCCACATTTTAAATTATTATAACAAAGAATTACATTTTATCTACACATTTTCTTCAAGGGACAATTATCATTTAATTCATATTAATTAACAAATTTATAATCAAAAATAGAATCTATTAAAAATATAAAAAATATTAACATTGTCATATGTATTTCTCTTGAAATAATTAATTAAGGCTCTTTAGCTTATTTTTAGAATTAAGGAAATCTCACATCAATAAGAAGAGCTAAAGAGATACGTCGCGAAGTCATGAAGAAGTCGTGGGCGATTTCCTGTCTCTTCCCTTTTCCTTCCGTTTCTTTACGGTAAAAATTCACTACTGTGCACTGTGCAGTAAATATCTGATTTTCGCTGACACTCTCGCCCACGCTTTCCGATATGACGTTCACGAAAAGGTTTCACAAAACCCTTTTCCTTTTTTGTCTTGCGAGTATCGGCTCTCGAAGGTGGTGGCGGTGAGCGCTTTGCGTCGCGACGGCGCGGCGATCGCGAGAGACTTGGGAGATTGCGAGCGACTTACCCTTTTGCCCTTGCCTTCCCTTATGTATTGCTGACTGTGTGCATTCGACCTTTGAACCACGCAGAAGCCTACAAAGAAAGTGACGTGAGAAGCTGTCTTTTTCGCCAGTTTATTTTTCAGTCCTTTATAAAACTCTTTTTCCATCGTGTCTCGCCCGGAGGCGATCTATCTAATTTGCTTCTCGATGCGGCAGACGAAAGAGAGATTAAAAATTCTTTCTTTTTTTTTCAAGCTACTGGTAAATAAACGGAGTTTTATTTACAAAAAATGTAATAAACGAAGTTTTATTTATAGAAAAAAATCAATTTGCATTAAATTAAAAAATAATGATATATAAGATGTAGAATGTATAAGACATATAAAAAAAGAAATTAGAAAAACAAAAGAATTTCGAAATTTGAAAAATGAAATAATATCTACTGAAAGATTGGCATTATGAAACTATGACGATATAAACAAACCTTGGCATTATAGTAAAATTTAATACAGTAAACTTTTAAAGATTGCATGATAAAGAAATCTAATTTTCACAGTATTAAATATATAATAACCATTCAGGTTCCAGATGAAATTGATGTTACGATAAAATCTACGAGAAACAAGTTTATATTGCATACAGATTTGTATTTCAAAGTTTAATTTGTGTAAAGATCGTCTATTTTTTAGTGTTAGCGCTATTTGAATATTTCCGTACTCCTAAAAATCAAACTGAAAGAGTAGTTAATAACTTTTGTCAACAAAATGGCCGATATAATCCCGAGAGAATCAGGGGATATTACGTAACAAATACATTACGTATACTAATTATATTACGTGCGGCAAATTATAATAATTATACTACATAGAAAATTAATAATCATTGAATACGTTTGTACTCGATCCACTCACGTGGTGTCGGCGTGGTGGTTGTGGTGGTACTCGGAGTGGTGCTTATCGTGGTGGTTGTGATTTCCCAAGTTTCCGTGGGTTCGGTGGTCGGCCACCTCGTCACTTCCGGTATTTGGTTATCTTCCACTTGTTCGACCGCGGTGGTCGCCACCGTGCTTGCCGGTGACCTTGTCGTTGACGCGACGGCCGCCGTCGTTGTTGTCTTTGCTGTTGTCGTTCGCGAATGATGGTGCTTTCTACGCGCGTGGTAGTCCTTCTGCGATTCCACTATAATCAGAATAACCCTCTCAAAACGTTGTAAAAACGAAATCGAATAGGGGATACGGTTCAATTCACGCTCACGATGCTCTTGGAATCGTTTCAATCTTGTTGCTGTCAAATGAGAATAAGTTCTCGTGTGCATTGTGAATGTGAGTCAAACCACAGTCTGAGAGTTACATCGAAAGGTTACATTCTGTAGTATCTGGCGCTAGTTTTTAGTTATGCTAGTAATACAGTATGTTATATACGATGGCGCCACACATGTGTGTTTCCTATCTAACAAGTAAGATTTCAATTCTGATTTACTGTTACTTATAACGACTACTTTGGTATCTGTGTGTTCACGTTATAATGGCTGCGTTCAGCAAAGAAAGCAGCTTTACAATTGTTGTAAAATTCTTTAATTGGTCTTGCCTTTACTTCCTTATTAGATCGAAATGTATAAGCCAATCATATTCAAGAATTTTACAACAGTTACAAAGCTGCTTTTTTGTTGAACAGCAACTGTTGTAAAATTCTTTAATTGGCCTTGCCTCTACTTCCTTATTAGATCGAAATGTATAAGTCAATCATATTCAAGAATTTTACAACAGTTACAAAGCTGCTTTTTTGTTGAACGCAGCCAATTTTATTGTCATTATTAATAAATATTTCATTTACATCGGTTGATCACCTCAATCTTTAATTCCCTCGGAACATCTCTCATACATTCAACATATGAATAGCAAATATTCGCGATTGCTAGTAGACAACACAAATTTGAAAAATTGTAAAAAATAATCATATGTTGTAATATAGATATAGGCATAGTTTTAAATTCGTTTTTTTAATTTATAATTAACATCCCCGTACATATATTTCCAATTTGTGAGAGCAACGAATATAAAATCATTAGTTAAGAAATGTTAATTGAGGTCTTTTGAATATTCCACTAGAAATTGGGTCTTCTGTGTACTCAGAGCACCAGGATTTTCTTTTAGAAGAAGTTTCCTCTTATGAGCATAATTTGACGAAAAGTTTGATAGCCGTTAGATTGTTTATGGAAGTCATTTGTGACGAGGTAATTCTAGTTTGTAGCAACAAAGACGATTATTACAATATGGATCAAATACAAAGGCAAAGGGACTTTTGGAATTAATGGATGCGAGCGTTTACGTAAGTCTTAAAAGATGTATTTTTGCGATACAATTATTTTAAATCGCATTATAAATATAATCGTTTTAATTTATACACTGGGGATAACAGTATGATCAAAACGTCTATTGTAATAAAAAAGACGTTTAATCTGAAAATGAGGTATTTATTTTTTATATTTATCATTAAACATGTATTTTAAATTTAAACGATTGAATAATTCTCCATAGAGTTCTATTGTAGTTTATAAAGATTGCTTCTGCGTTGGCTTGCATGCTCCTTGATTATTTTTATCGGTCATTCAGAAAGCCTTTGTCGTCTAAATTTATTGTTTCATGACTACTAATTGCAGAACTTCTTCGCAGAAAATTATTCACGATTCTATGTTTTACGATTACCCATGCTGGGATGTGCTTTCACTTTCTTTCCGTCATAACTTATAACATTTCACGGCACAATAATAAAAACAAAAAAACTGCCGACTTGAATCGGCATCGTCGCCTCGGAGTAACTTGGGCTTAATACTTTCTCTCTCACTGTCGTGCCGCCTACCAGAAAACGGACGTGTGGCCGCAAATAACAACCGCTAAGCAATATAAAGTGCCGAACGGAGAGCCTGTAAAATTGCAGTTGAATGTACACGTGTAGTCATCCGACGCAGAAGTATGAAAGTATCGGGAAAGTCGCCCGGTCCCGTATCGCCGGCGGCGCAGCTGCTGTGAAATATTTCAGCCTCCGAGGGGCTCCGGGGTGATTACACTTTCAAGGGGCACCGCACGCCTCTCCTCTCATGAGACGCGTACAGCAATAATAGGGAACGTAAGATGCGCGTAATAATATTTTACGAGCTGCAGCGACGACTGCAGCTTTTATTTCCGCGGAATAGATTATTACATTTATCGGCATTTATAAATACGCCACAAAACCGCGATGACTCAGCTTTTTTATTTTAAATTAAATCGCGTGCATCTCAATAATATTTACAATATCTTAAAGATTTAATTACACATTGTATTTGTGTGTGTCTAATGTCAAATTTACACTAAAAATAAGGCATTTTTTAAATATTTATTATTAAACATATATTTTATATATATATATATAAACAATTGATTAACTAATTCTTCTTATCTCTGGGACAATTTAAAAACGAATGATACAGGGAAAAGATTAGATTAGCGATATGGCGATCTGTGCAACTACATGGTGATGCCATGCGCAGAATTACAATTACATTGGTCGAACAAACGACACAGATTAGCTCTTATCGATCTTTCACGACCCCGTCGAGTTGTAAAGCATGGCAAATGCAATGGACTGCATTCAGTCGGTAGATAAGTCATTTAGATACGAAGAAATTGCATCTCCTACTGCGTTTTAGAAGTGTATCATGCCGAGCGCATCGGCAAAATATCATAGAGCTCTGTCTGTTCTAATTATGCACCACAATGTTTATATATTCGGTGACCTAACAGAAATTAGTACTGGAGTAAATTCTCTAGTAACTTTCCAGTCGAATTTTTGTAACTTTTAAATTTGTAATTGAACATCTTAGTAAATCAGAAGTTGATTATAATTGTAAAAGTTAAAATCATTTTAATTAAAAAATAAACTTCTGTTAATCAATTTTTCCGTATTTTATTCTAATCTATTGAAATGTTCGACAAAATAATAAGTCCGAAAATTACAAACTCTATTAGATTAAAATTGTTAATATAATAGATATATTTCATTACTTAATATTTTATATTCACTTGCAACAAATAATAACAAATAAATATATGATTTATGTGTAGTAAACAAAATGCAAAAAAAATTTATTACAAAATGCCGTTTAATGAAAAACGGAATACCGTCACATCGTTCTTCATGCTGATAGAATTGTGTGAGATAAACATTTGCGAAGATCGATCAAACATTGAAACAGTATATTATCAATCTATATTAATTAACATTCCAATACCAGATAGTGTGCAGCTTGCGATTATTTTTATTTAATTCGGATGATTCAATATCGATTTCGAGATTACTGCGTTTTTAAATAACTTGCTTGAAGTGTACCTGCTATTTCTAAAGTAGGTTAATTGTTTTAAAGAATAATAGTTATTTCTTTTGAAGAGTATTCTTTATTTTAACCTCAAAAAAGTAAACCAATAATGTTATATTGCTTTATTGTCTTTCATATATTTTTATCGTACTTTCACAAAGGAAAATTTTACAGTATCTCCTTGCACATATTTTCTATGACATACCTTTATTATATTCTGTAATTTTTTCCGTCTGTACCAGTTATCTATCAAAGAACAATGAATTGCTAAACTTAACTTTCCTAATCTACATTGTTGTTACCGAGTCTTCAACGCGAGTAATGAATGTCCCAGAATTTTCCGCTTACCTACGCAAGGATTCACCCAGAGAAGCCGCTGCCAACCCAGACAGCCGTACAGCTGGTTAAGCTCGGTGCCCTTACAAGCGCAATTAGTATGAAGTTCAGTACCCAGAATGCCCAGCATCGCTTTTCTGCACTCAGAGGTTGGTCCAGCACATTTCTTCGTCATGCTGTCGACCGCGCAACTCTGTTCGTAATACTCTAGTCTAAGTCTAGAAAAATAAAAATACCCCAGAATATTAATTACATAGGTAATCAATTAAATTTGGAGTGGCTCTTATATAGGAAATAAAATAAAAAATTCTTGAAATATTATATAGTTTGATTTACCTCTTTTAAAGTAAACTATATAATATTTCAAGAACTTTTTATTTTATTTCTTTTAGAAGAACTGCCGAAAAAACGCTTCAAATTATTACAAAAGATGTTGAATGCTATATAATGATCACTCGTAACTGGCGCAAAGATTGATATACGTATAGTTAAGTATATTTAGAAAATAAATAAAAATAAATTACGGGCTAGTGTGAGAGTTAAAATTGCGGTAATTCGTGCAAATTAAAAGTTTTATTTCAATATGAATACTTGTATAGACGTTTCGGCTACAATTCAAGCCATCTTCAGTAGTCCAAATTTTATACAAAACTTTCGTCGATGGCTGAGCAAGAAGTGACAAATTTATCTCCCAATTTTAACTCTCACTTGCCCGTAATTTATTTTTATTTATTTGACATTCTCGAGAGTTTATAATTTAGATTTGTTTTTATATTTAGAAAATTATTATACATGTATTGATAGATTAAAGCAGCACGATTTCGAATATGGCACAATTCTAAACGAAATAAGAGAGGAAATCTAATTTTCTAGGTTTAAATTGAACTTTTTCCTATTTGATAGTACTTTTTAGTATTCTTTACAGAACCGAGAGTTACTAAACTTTAACCTCAGAATTAGATTTAAACTTTATTCTGTTCAGAATTGTACTTTACGCTATTGTTCAAAACTGTATTTACGCTAATTTTTTAAATATAGAAATACATCAATGTTGAAGGAATTACATATTAATAATAAATATTTTTGCGCTAATTACATGTGATCATTGCTGCATTTGACATGCCAGTTTTAAAATAATGTCAAATGTATTATATATATTTATATACATTAAAAGAAAATTAATTCACTACGTCCCAGAAAGCAGATAGTATATATTTTACTATAATTTAATTTGTTATTTATTTCATTATTTCTTCTAAGTAAATAGAATGGAAAGATTGATGTTCGTATATTAATTAAACATGGACATTCATTAAAACATCAATAATCATCTGTAAGTATAAATGACAATGATGGTCCAACAAATTATTAAACATAAAACGGATTTAATTGACAAATTGATTGATTTTCAAGATAAATAATTATTTTAATTAAAAAGGTATTTACAAAAGTATCTTTGACATTAATAATCATAAGTGATGCTGTAACACTCATTGTATATCTGTGTGGTCGCTATATAGTGATATGTACTAGCTGATCAAAAGGACTAATATTGTAATAATGACCAATCGCGTTCATTGATGTTATTTTCATTGATCATATAGGAACTGTTAGTGTGGCAACTGATATAGCCAATAAATATATGCATATGATAAAACATGAGCTTCATTTCTACATAGAAGCATTTCAATTATATATAGTATTATAATTTAATTTTTTAATTATAATAAGTTGCATGATTATTCAAAATTGAGATATGCATATTTTTACTTATAAAAATATTATTTTGCAATTGTCTTTATTTATGTCTGCTTTATGAGTGGTAGAGAATAATGTCTAGTGTTTTAAATAATAAAAATAGAAGTACATAGTTTATTTTAAAATACTTTTCTTTCCTATAATTAGATTTAAAAACGTGCAAATTCAATTTCTATTCTAACGCAATTAAGATTTCTCAATAAAATCATTGTGTAGACCGTTAAGCTACGTTTGTATATTAACCATATTAGAAATCAAATGTACTTTCATTTATATTTAAAATAAAGGTAATGATGGAGTTGTTAATCAGTCAAACAGATGTCTAAATTCAAAAAGCATTGAAGTTCATTAGTGAAGTTTTTAACACAGTTTGCGTTGAATAAATAATAAACAGATAAACGTACAATGAATAACGTAAAAACTGTTACAACACATATACATATATAAATATAACAAAAGTTTTATTCTTTATATAACTTTTCATAAATCGTTTAAAATTACGAGATGTTATATTTTATACATTGCATTAAAAACTATATAAAATAAATATTCTAAGTCGATAAATCAATAAAAAAGATAATAATACTTTGTACTAACAATCAACTAGTTTAAATATTTAAAAATAAAAGAAACGTTATTAATAATTTAACCAATGATTTAATTAATCATAATAATCAGAGCATTGCATTGATTTTGCTAATTACGAATTCTACGATTTGCTTGCAAACGATATCGTTACTATAAAAACAAATAGGTGCATTCAACCAATCATTAAAAAAGTATTTAAACAAATGCTGTAGAGACACTTTGAAACGTGCAAATGCATTTTTACAAATTGTCTACAGCGCGTAGCAATTGTTCGTTTCCAAGAGTCACCTATAGACACCTCTAAATAGCAAAATTAAAAATGGATTCGTTCATCCTCGGCGATAAATCAATTAAAGCGTTGAATCGGGCCATGCATACGTACGTGCGTGCATGCACGCGTGTTTTAATTTAATCGATCAGCGACGCGCGTGCACACGCTCCATCGCTCACAATTGCACCTCCTTTTCGTTCATTTTAATCCCCCGTTACCCACGTTGTTTTTTTTTTTAACGTATTTATTAACGAGAAGTGCATTTTACTTCCGTACATAATATTTCAATTTTCGTTATATTGAGTTTGAAATTTTATTATTAAATAAGAGAGAGTTGATATAACTATATAATTTGTGACATATCCAATAACGAGAACGGTGAAAAATATACGATAAAAGTTTACAAACAATTTCGATAATTTCAATATTAATTAATTTTTTTACATTAAAAATGAAGTAAAAATTAAAATTCTTATACACAAATTCTAAATTTACATATACATATTGTAAGTATACTATCGTACTCTACAAAAAGAACTATTATTTCTTAGTATAATCACTGTGTTGTTCCTTGATTTTAAAAGCAACACAATTTAAAAAAAATAAGTGTTATTCATGAAAAGGAAAGTTTTTAATTTAAACAGATAATAATTACACTAATTTACAGTAAAGTTATTTCAAACCGAACAAAAAATTTCTTATTGATTTTTAGATGTTGAAAATGATACCTTTTAAGTCAAAATAATTCCAATACGTCAGGTCTCTTTTTGTTGGTATTATTTGACTAGTTAATAACTAATCAAATATTGACAAAAGAATACAATGAATGTAAAAAGTATACTTGTACAGAGAAAACCTTATTTTTAGAAAGTCAACATTAATTAACAATTTATTAGCAAAGAATGAAATTGTATATTTCTCTCAAAATTATTTGATCTAAAAAGATATAAAATAATTAAAATATTATTAGATATAAAATAATTAAAAAATTTAATTATCAATAACAATATTATTTAAATGCACAAAAAATGGTAATATGATCGAGAAATTGAGCTTCAAAGGTTACATTCCAAAACGTTTTCAACAATTTTATTCGAAATGAATATTATAGTAACAAATATATAATATACGTAACGTATACTATATTATAACGTGAAATATTTTCCTCGGAGAGAATGTTTCGGAATGTAAACTATAACCATGAATACGGTTATTTTTGCAAAACCTTTTTGTCTGTATTAGAACAAAACGTATTCATTTTTAATAAATAATTTAATTATAACCCTCCAGCACCACTTCGAAATGTTTGATCATAATTTACATTCTGAGCTGTTGAGGGAAACAGCATATATTTTTATGGTATACGCGATTTTAACTTTTTATTCTTTGTGTTTAATTAATATTCATATACTACTTTATACCTACATAAGACTTCATTAATAAAATTTTCAAGCAACACTTCATACATGATATTTTTCGATCAGGATGCTAAATCGGAATGTGCCCTCCGGAAGTTACCATTTTAAAAAGTAAATTGTTTGTCACACAAAGCGATGTCTCTTTACCTTTGTCCGCGTATTTTTTGTAAAACTCTTTGAAACGAACGAGAACCGTGCAATGGAAACGGGAACAAAATTGACACGTAAATAATAATGTCCAATTAGAACGACGCAATCTTATCTCGCTAAGTAAACCAAAGGAGCACCCGATTAAACACCGCAAACACGTCGTCCCTTATTTTTTCTCGCAGTTTTGCTGGAACTTTTTCAATTTTAAAGTTAAATCGCGATTCAACAAGATTTATACGCGCGCTAATGCAATATTTCCTCAGTCAAGAGGACGTCCATCCAGAGTGCGGGACTATGAAGGATGAAATGATATGTTCTTACCTTCCGAATTCGACAGCAATGTACATGAGTATCGCTTTAAATGAAACCACTTATGCGTTGAGAAAACTATTTTATTTCACAGAGATTTTATGTTTAACAGAATCTTCGTTAAAAAAAAAAAAAAAACAGAATTAACAGTTATTAAAAACCTTGTTATAAATCTTTAATTTGCAATCGGTTATGCAATTACGGCAAAATAATGATGTTGAAATAATTATATTTTTTAATATTAAGAACGTTTGATTTTAGAATATGTTTCTGTTTCGGTTAAATTTGCTACTCGTTCCTAGAGATTTCCTTTTCACACATTTCGCTCAACATTTCCACGCTTGCGCATGATCCGCTGTGTATGGATAGTTCATGTAGAAACATGCAAATTTTCAAAACCGTGAATATGACGCACTGCCTCACCTACAACTCCTGTTCTCTTTGCAAGTCTCGGCTAGACTGTGACACGTTGGCATTTCGGCGCCGTCTATGCGTTGCGCGCAAGTTGGATGCATTTTCTCTTGCGCTACTATGCACTCGTCCTTTTTGTTGTCCGTTTTCCTGCAATATGAAAAACATAGACGGATGTAATAAGGTTCAAGAAATTATTTAGAGAAGTAAAAGTTATAGAGAAGTAAAATTATTTAAAGCACACTTTTATTTATACGCGGAAGTAAACTCCAACAAAATTATGACTAATATTACAATATATTACCCAAAATAAAAAAATAATTAATGTTAAAAAAAATATTTTAACATAAAGTTTGCACTATATGTATAAATAATATAAACAGAAATTAAAATTTACTCCAGATTTGTTTATGGAATGAAGCGAGCAGCATAACGAAACAAATATTAAAATTATCATCATAATATTAAAAAAAATGATTATTTTATACAGCATTAATAATTATTATGCCAATAATTTTGAACCAATTAATAATGACCAATAATTTGAACGATAGCTTTATTAATTATATAACTTTTTACTTTCAGCTAAAAGAGCTAATCACTTTTTTGTATTACATTGAAATATGCGATACAGGAATGACAATATAGTAACAATTAATTCACGACTTTATTTTTTGATTATTATAATTTCTTGATTAGTATAATTCAAATACTATATAGTACTTATAATTAATGTTTCATTGAGAAATGGCAAACCGAAACATTATGGCGTAATTGGAAAAATTTGGATATAGCACACATTACTCGTTCTTTTAATCAAACGCATACTTTTTATTTATTTCTCTGTATTTTTTCCTATTCGGTTCTTATTTTAAAACAGATAAAAAGAGGATTCTATGAAAAAGACTGCCACAAGGATTTGTAGGATAAAAATAAGACGCGAAACGGAAGCGGAAAGTTTCCGCATTGTGTCGCAACCAAAAGCCACTTAAAAGTTAAAGTAGGCTCGTTAAAAAATACGAGCTTTTCGCGCAAGAGGAATATTACGGTTGCTTCGAGAATTTCGTCGAAGTTGTCATTGCGAGATCTCCACTCGCCTCTATTTGTCCCGCTTGATATTTGTTTTGAAAAAATTTGTGCGTGCAATTTCTGCAAATTAATTTCTCTCAATTGTAAGAGTGAAATACTTTTGCGGAAGAATGTAGTCATCATAAGATAAGATTAGAGTTATAATACGAAACATAAGCTATTCGAATCTTAAAGCATCTTAATTTTTTTGCTTCAAAAATTTGAATAACTAAAATTAAATATTTCAACTTTTAATATGGATGATCATTTTAAATGATATAAAATAAGTTGCTGGGTTATCTAAGACAATAAACAAATTATTATTAAATTATTACGAAGTAAAGTGCACTAAGAGGCCTCTTTATACGTTACGCATTTTTCCGTTGTCTATTTAAATAATTGCAATCCAGTAAAGAGTCAAGAGCAATGTGAATCGTCAGTTTAAAGATGTGTAACTCCACAACCAATACTAATATGTGTGTGGTAAAATTTTTCATATTTGTGTTCATAAATGTTTATAAGTATAAAATTTTTATAAATATAAAATTTCCATTATTTTTTTAATTACTTTTTAAAAATAAGTGATAGTAAAATTAACATCATTGTATCAAGTTATGTATACCACTGTATGCAAACGAGAGACTCGCAGAAAAATCTCTATAAATATATACTACTTATATAATCTCTATAAATGTAAAATAACCTTCTTAAATATTACAAGTTGCGGTAATGAGAATCGATAAATAAATTCTATCTCTATTAACTTGGAGCGTCTTTGGAAAGGGTAAACACCTAAAAGTTCATAGAGATCTTATCCTCATAGAGGATAAGAGATCTAAGATAGCGGAAGTGTTCAACAAACTACCATTCAGACTATCATTTTATTTTAAACATGTGGATGACATTTTGTTGGCTGCCCTTGAAAATGCATTAAAATACTTGAATGATATATTAGACGTTTTGAATTCATTATGAAAATATCTATAATTTGCCATTAAAGTAAAAAATAATAAACTAAATTTTTTAATGTATTGTTGATAAGAGATATGGATGCTATCATTTTTTATCTCTATCGTAAAACTAAATTTTTGAGAAGATATTTAAACCTCTACTCCGGCGAGGCTCAACTAGTCATATTTCGTATTATTTAAATTTATATTTAAATTTATATTCATAGCCTTATAGTATAATTATTAGATTATTAGGAAAAGATTAGATTTTATCAATGTAGCATTGTAATGGATAAAAATCGTAACATTATATATTTAATATTAAAACAAAATAATTTACAATTATATGTGATATACGGGCAATGAGAGCAATAAACAGCGCGATAATTTAAGCGCAAATTTTTCAATTTTTCAATTTAATTTTCAGGAATTCTACATTTAATGTTAATACAAACTTAAACGGTTCGGTTTCCTTCAAACTATCTTTAGCAGTCTACAGCAGTATTGTATACTACTAAAGATGGTTTGAAGGAAACCGAAACGTTCAAGTTTGTATTAACATCAAATGTAGAATTTCTGAAAATTCAATTGAAGAGTTGAAGAATTTGCGTTTAAATTATCGCGCTTATTGCCTATATATCACATATATAATTTTGAATTTCGAGAGCCCTATCGAATAATTATATTTTTTTGTTTAAAAAATAATTTAGTAATCACAAAAGTCCCGTCATTCCCTCACATCCTTGAGATTAAGATCTTTGATTACTTTTATGCAAAATTGTACTTATATATGGTAATGTAAATTAACTCTCTTCCGCCTCATGTTCCTCACCTTCTAATTTCTTGTGACATTTACTAACTTTGTTTTGAAGACCGTTTCCTAGCTTTAACTTTATTGCAACCGCGTTAAAAATTTAGTACAATAGAAAATTAGATTCTCGTTTTATTTAAATTTTAAAAAATATATAATAAAAGTTACATTCAATTTTTTTAACGTTTTTATCTTTCAAAATTTTAACCTGCATACATTATAAGTTTTTTTTTTATAAAGAACATCAAATATCTCGCATCTGTAGTAAGATACCGATAGAAGGAAATGCAGCTTATCATTACGTGAACTTAGTTTCTCATATTGCACCAAAAACAATCGATTGCAATCATGCGTCCCTTCCATTCTTTATTCATCTCTGCAATGCTCTGCATTGTGCCTATTATTACCTCCATCCGAGTTCAGCTGAATACATGACGCAGAGATCCATCGGGAACATGATCTGGCATTTCTGTCAGTTAAACGTGTTTGCGTTTTCTTTTTCGTTATATCGGTTGGTTCGGCAGCGCGTAACGCCGGATGCAATGTAACGGGCACTACTCGGCCATATCGGGAGAGGAGGAGGGGGGGGGGGACATTGTTTTGTGTAGCGATTCGGAGCTCCGGCTTCAATTGCCTGATATGCAGAATTTCGAAAAATTTTTCGCTGGCGTGAATGTGCGCGAGCGTAATTAGAATGCGAGTTAACAACGCGCGTCCTTCGATTAATTCCAAATTAATTTACGACGGGCGCCGACAGTTGATTCGTCATTTCGCGCTTGCAGCTGTGCGCCACTACTGTTACAATAATCCGTTATTAATTCACGTTACGTCGCGCATTGTGCCGCGGCATAGTCGCCTGCATAGCGTCTGCGTTAATATTTTAACGCGACTTTCTCACGACAATGGACAGCTAATTAAACATTCAACGCCGACAGAACGTAACCGAAAAGAACAATCGTTCCAGCGTAGTTATGTCGATAAAAATCTTTCTGCTGAAAAGAATGCTCTTAGCGAGAGACATGCGAACTTTCCAAACGATAAAGTATACTTTGCAATATGTGGCAGCCAGAAAAAAAAAGCAAAACGCTCAAATAAGTCTGTCTCTATTAAATAAAGGTATATAAAGAAAGAATATAATAAAGATAAGAAAAGAAAAGAATTGTTATAACAAGCTATACAATGAAACCTATAAATATCAGAAATATAATAGCAGCAGTTTACAAAATTTTGTACAAGAGTATATTACTTTCGATTTTGGAAATATAAAAAAGATTTTTTTTTCTAAAATAGGTATATCTTAAGAAATTAAAAAAAATTATTTTCTCTTTTCGTGCATTAAAAATTATATTGAATCTGTAGATTAGTGTAATAATATAATTAATCCTTTAGGTACTATACACGCCATTACATAATGGCATCCTTTTAATTTATTCTTTGAAACGAAACGCCCTTTTAATAGCTTCCCTAGAGACCTTTTGAAACAAAACACCACTACAGTAGCTATTTTATGCTTATGCTATATTTATTATGCTTCAATATATCTTGCCGCTATTAAATAAGAATGTTCTCAGTCGTTTTGATCTACATTTATTTTCTCGAAAGGACGTTCACGTTTCTTAATCGAATTGTATAATATGTATACAGGGATACGGAATCACCATCCTGCTTAACTATAGAATGAAAAGGCTAAAAACATTGCTGTCTATTTGATTAACCTGCAGAGGCAGAAGGCAATTTCCACGGAATGCTTGTGATTGGCGGTCTTGTAGAAGTGCTGCAACGCTTCCATGCACTCGTTCCTCGCACACGTCGTCGAGTCGCAGTGGTTCAGGACGGGTTCCAGCAGATTCTTACATTCCGGATCGTTTCTGAAGTAAACAAAAACGTTCCACGTATACTTTATCTTATCTGCAATGACTGGAGTCGATTACTACAACGAAAATTTGCGAACTTACTTGCAGGACGTGTAAGCATGATGGCACGTGCTGGATAAGATCAGTTTCACCGGCTGTTGTATCTTATCGATGTCTGACGTAGAGGACGGTGGCTCCATACCCACCTCTGCGAAACAAGCAACGTGTCAATGGATGGAAAGTGCTGATCCAATTATTTATAATTAGGAACAGCCTGCGACTTAACTTTTAAAAGATTACAGAGAAGTTATAATGTTTTTGATAATAGAGAAGAAATATTCTTTTAAGTTATACAAAATGCACTGTTTGAAATTTTTTGAAGTGCTAATTACAATTCTAGATGCAAAATTAAAAATGGCAAATTGAGTATGATATATTACAATTTACATTATTATCCAGGGACTTTTTTATTCTGAGCTAGAACTTCGCGTGCATAATAATATGTATTTCAGAATGAATTTATATACAGGTATCTATTATAGTTCTAGAAAATGTCGATCTTGAAACACAATCCGACTGAAATAATATTTTTCACAATAAAGGTCTGTCCTTTATTCCCATATTCTCTGAAATAGTGCAATAAGTTGAAGTGAAACAAACGTACATTTGTTTCGCTTTAGCTTACTGCACTGCAGTTCAAAGCGAATGCAGGAATAAAAAGACAGATCTTAAATTTTTTATCGTTACTTTCGTCAAATTTAAAGATGGCATTCATAAAGTTTGTTCTTATACTAATACTGTTTCTGGAATTCATTTATGGCATTTTTAAGGTCTTCATAAACAAATCAAAGAACTGTAGCATCTTAAGACATTATTTAAAACAATCTTGAAGTAAAAACAAATTATAAATACTGGTTAAAATTTGAAAATTAAGAATATAAAAAATTATCATAAATAGATTCAAAACATAAATTGTCACAAATATAGGTTTAAAATATAAAAAGTAACAATAAAAATAATTGTAAAACCATTACAGTTACAAAAAAAGATAATTGTTATCAGAGTCTGCTGCAAAAAAATTATTGTTACAAGTAACGAATTATTATCGATCCTTGATTTTATCAAGTAAAATTTTTCTCAGAGAAAACGTTTTGGAATGTAGTCCAGATATATAATATTTTATTTAATGCTTTTCTATTTTAATAAATTGAAAAGAGTCAGTTCGCGTGATGAATTAGAAATAGTACTTGATATCCAAAAGAGTAGAAGATACGATCGCAGGATCTATAATAATTTATCTCGACTCATAATGACAAATGTCTTATTTTAAATTTATATTGATCAAAATGTATGTATAAAAATAACAATGTAAGACATTCATTATAACCACTGAAACTTTTCCAATTAACGTCATGTAATGCAATTGTATATTAGACATTGTGCATTATTTGATAAATTTGTAAAAAGAATCATTTATCATGGATATATCTACTGTTTTACGCACGATGTTGAAGATTTTTCTAGCACAAATTGAAACGCAAGCTTCCACCATCGATTGATGCATCGAGGGATGCGTGTAGCGTTCTTTCTTCCTCGAAAGTGATCGATATCGGCATAGTTAAACATGGCAGCTTGAGTTCTTATCCATAATACACTGTTTACACAGTCACAGGGGAGACCCACTTTTCTTGCCGGTGGATACAAATAAATGATAAATCATCAACGTCACACCGAGGGCGTCGACGCACTGTAGAGCGATACTTATCGTTTCCTTTATTTCCAGCACCATAAGAATTATGAACCCATATCAGGACAAACAGGCAATTTCTCTTCATCATTTAAATGCAACGTTATTAAACCTCGAACTTTAGATTGAATTTGTTTAAGTCCTAAGATATATTATATCGAGTCTTATTATACGTATTTACATCAATTTTAAGTAGACATGTACTTCCTGTAACTGACATGTATTTTCCTATAAATTCTGAAAAATGGATGATGCAAAATATTCTCTCAAAGAAAACAATAAGTTATCCGTGGAAATCCTTGTTGGAAACATCCAGCTCTGTAACAGACTCAAATTCGACAAGCGATCGTCCGAGGGATTGATATCTACCCGATGACGAATGATCGCCATCATTAACCAACATCTTCTCTTCGATTGATGGATTCCACCGACGGAGTTAACGACCGCGAGGGGTATCCGTGAATATCGAGAAGGTAGAACGAGACTACTCAGACTACCTTTCCGGTATGAAGGGGAAAAAGGGTCTGGGATTCCCCATGAGAAGAGCCGCCCCACCAGACGACTGGCTATAAGTCAACCACCATGAAGAGCGTGGCTTCGACGCACTTTATTAAGACAAACGAGCGACCGCCTCTCCTGTATCCCTTCAGGGGCCTTTAATCGCACCCTTGAATCGTTCGTGAGTTATCTGTATACGTGTTTGTTAAGCTGAAAAAAAGAGATGTCTATGGCTGTTTAAAGTTTTAATAAAAGCATCAAGATATTGGAGATTATATAATATGTATGTATGAATGTGTGCGTGCGTGCGTGCGTGCATGTGTGTGTGTATGTGTGTGTCTGTGTATATTTCTTAGTGGCCAATCTTCCCAAATTAGGAGGGAGTTCCAAATTTTAACTCTTCGTTCCACTTTACGTGTCCTAATTTTTTTTCTAAATTAAGAACATGAAAAAAATAAAAATATATTATAAAAATATAATAAGTAAACAGCCAAAATAATAAGTGTGAAATATTATTTTCAACTAATACGTGAAGAATTTTTTATGATTTTTTTATTTAAAAACCCAAATATTATCAAATAATAAAATACAATATATTTATACGTTTTCTATGAATCACATGTTAAGTTATCGCAAATATCAAAGTCTGACAGGATTAAAACGATTCTAAACATTATCAAAGCATAAATCGAAATGCACTTAAGAATTTTCTATAAAATTCTATATACAGAACATCGATATCGCAAATTTTGGATACGATCGACGCATAGGAAGACGAGAACAATTTCAAACAGCAGTAACTGGAACTTATGTCACACCGGCTTCTCGAGATCGATGTCGAGCTCGCCTTCGCATCACGAAATATATCGGTCAGGTGAAGACCTTTTCAGTGACACAGGTGCGCGGATGCAGAAACTTGCTCGGCAAGTCGTTAGACTCTCAAACCAACGAGATCATTTGCTCATGGAAAATGGAAAACGGCTAAAACGCCACAAGTGAAACACGTACTTATTCTGTGCACAGCACTTATACTATAAATGGTGTCGAATACCCAACCAATAATGATTGAGTAACGTCCGCAATCAATGTCGATCAATGTTGAATTAGCATTGATTAGATATTAATCGAACTATTTCTGACTGGATAGAGAGTTCTCCTTTTTTTTCGTTTTTTTCTTCAGTAAAAAAATCTTAAAAATTAATTTAAAGAATGTTAAGTAATATGTGATAATTGATACAGTTAAAATATCAAAAATATAAAACAAACTAATTATTCCATAACAATTTAATTTTAATGTATGTGTGTGTGTGTCAATTATATTTTAAAACAAAAAAATGTATGAAAAAAATTTGTATGGTATCAACAAACTCGTTTTACTTTTAGAAAAATAAAATAAGTCACAGACTCTACTATGAGTCAGATATGTTACGTAGAAACATAGAATGATGAAACGTGACAGGAACTGTCAGGACATCCCAAACCTTGGCCACGTTACGATTTATATCCGGTTCCATGTTCCTGTGACATCCATTAAATTTCATTTATTACTAACTCAGAAATAACCAGAGTCGCGGAAACGTCTTCGCGCACGTTGTGATTTCGCGCCGTGCTTCGCAAAGTTGACGGGGATCGCCAGTTAACGAAATTTACGAAATTGCAAGTTTAACGTTGACGCTCGTGACTTGTCTATCCGTGTTGCACATATCAGTTTGACGTTGAACTGGCGAAATATAGCGACCTTACACGATACCGACGATTAAATACGGTTCTTAAAAAAAGGATCAAGATTCACGAGATAATTCACTTCTTTATTCGTCGCTAGACGAATTCAAAACCGCTAATTTCTATTCGCAGCGGCTAATTCGCGAGTTTTCGATGTTGAACTGGACGAAATCGGCTGAAATTTATAACACTGTAACAAACTCCGCGAATGAATTCACCGAGCACGAAATTTGCCTCGTGGTTATTCTCCGCGTTTTAACGAATGATTCAACCATGTCGGCTGGTTGGAAAGCTCTCATCATACGCGCCCGTTTCCGGATTAAATATTAAACATACGATGTAAAAATTAAATAAGATACATTGCCCCTGAAATAAGTCACCTGTGAATGTAATTTTAACAGATAGTCTGACGATGGTAATTCGATAAAACTTACGATTTTTCTCAAAACGATTTTTCATGCTAGTAATTTCTATATCTGCGTCATTAGAAATTTCACTTACAATTAGTACAATATTTTATTACAGAAATTGAATTAAGATTAAATAAAATTTTATTACATTTTACAATATATACAAAAAGTTTCTTAAATGTATTAATTTAATAGACGTAATCATTAATTTTAACCAAGTATAAGTACAATCACAATTACAGAAAGAGAGAAATATTTTAACAAAAAATAAAATGAAAACACTTTTTCTATTTATTTCAAATTGTACAATATAACATTTAGCAAATATATATAATGTAATATTTAGCCTTTTTTAATGAAATTGAAATGTGGCTAACTGAGCTATTCTGATATGTAAAATAAAAATACAGATAATGTACAATCCATCAAACGTGACAATTGATAAATGAGCGAACGTGCTAATTAATCATTAGCCCGGGTACCGTAGGGTAGTCTTCCGATTTTATCCGCTATTTATATATATTTCAAACCGCAATGAATATCCGTAATTGATCGGCCAACCGAGTAATTAGCGCAGCTGTAATTGAGAGAAAATCGCGTTAAAGAAGCGCGCAAAGCGCTGAGCGGACAGCGTTTCCCGATCGCAATTGCATTTCCCATATTTGACGTTAATTGGCCGCGCGGGCAATTAGTTACAGTAATAATTGCGGAGAAACAAGATCCACACTGGTGCCAAAAACGCCGACTAATCGCGGTATTACTCATGATTAGTCATGGCGTGAAGTCAAGCAAAAAGTCTTTCAACATCCTGACATTATTTTAACCTACAAGGGTAATTTACATATGTTTCCTTGCGTTATTGTAGTCTCATCATTATAATTTAATTAGTTATTAATTGAAATAACTCATCTATAAGCGTATTCGGATTTCCACCTGAGTGCTTCCCGAGTCCTCCTCGTTTAACATTTAGTAAACAACAAGGATAGAGTGATATACATATACCTGAGTGGTACTCGGATGGGAATTTGAACATAGCCAGTGTTGTTCCCAGCAAATTGTGACATTTCAACAAAAAACAAAATGTCAGTTGTTAATTATAGAACCGTAAGAGACTTTTTGAAACATCAATACTTTCACATTCATCAAATTTTTTACGTCATTTAATTTTTACAAATTTAGACACACTCGTCAGACTAGCCGTTAACGTACTATAGACAAAAAAATATTTGTTTATCAATTGTACGGTCTTAAAAAGATTTTAGTATTTGCAAAAAAATATTGTTAATAGAAGTATTATTATTTCAATAAATATATTTATTTTGTACAAATAAAGTTAGATTCTTGCAACACAATAACTTCTTTTTATATTTAATAGCACTTTTACAAATACCATATGATAGAGAGGAAAGTCATCACTTTCTTTACTAATTAAAACTTTACTAACTAAAACATCATTATTTTGTAATTAGTTTCCCTCTGTGACCTATTTTAAGTGCATCCGTGATTATGTATATCTATATCAAAATCATGGATTACATCACAATCATGGATGTTAATTAATTAGCAAGAAACTAAATTAGTTTTTAATCGATGAAGAAAAAGTTTACAATGTGAGATTTTGTTGGATACAAATTTAATTAATTATTGCTCGTTTTTTACGGTATTAACTACTCTATGACAGAATTTTGATGAGTCAATCTAAGTACAGAACATTCAAGTTTTTGATATTTTTCCTCTCTTATTTCTTTTTCACATTCGTTGTTCCCTTGAGCACAATGAACAAATTTATAAATATGATATAGAAACAAAATTATTTTACTATTAGGATTAGATGCATATTATTTTAATTATATTGTACAACGTGTTAAAGATCATTAAAGGCACTTGGAGTAAAGACATTTAGAGTATTCTGAAAACTATGATTTTTAAAATAAGTTTTTTCATTTTTTTAATACGTCATTAGAGTAAGCAAATACTATAAAATAAATTTTTATACACTTTAAAGTCTAAAAGGTTTTAAGAAAATTGTCATTTAAAACATACGAACATGATAAAAAAGATTATAATTATTAAAGTTATCACATTGACAATAAAATATTTGTTACTATTGTGAATTTAAAAGAAAATGAATAAAAAATAAATTTAATGCTTTGATATTAAAAATTTGTAAATAAAAGAAAATCGTAAATCGTATATAAAAATATTTTGCCGTTTTAGTTATAAATTCATGACATTATAAACTAGATTTGTATTTTTAAATTTGATTTTCTTCGATAGATACAATAAAATGTAAAAAAAATAGTTCTTATACAAAAGTAAAAAAAAATATTTGAAAATCATGACGTAAAAACAAAATTGATCCTTTGGTAAGGTCTGTTCAACGACTCGCGAGAGATCGAGTGAACATATTTGCTCATCCAGGTGCGTTTCTCTCGAATCTGGAAAACGGCGATCGATGTAAAACTGTCGTGTAATATCGAATACGACGAAAACTTGGGTGAATCTTGAGCACGATAGCGGATTAAAGTTCCAAATCCGGCGGCTCGAGAAATAATATGCAGACGCGCAAGAGAGATACGAGGAGAGGCAGGAAATGAGAGCAACCGGAGAGAGAGTTGAAATTAAATTAAACTTTCGCTGCGATAAATCTTATTCGTTGAAGTGATATCTTCGCAAGATATTACGCGAGAGATGCGATCGATCGTCCGCTCTTTCATCTTGTCGACGGAAAATCATGATCGTCAAAAGTCCGAAGATTAATTCCTATTATATTTGCCCGCTCTATCATTTATCTTGACTAATCGCAAATTATTAATTATTGATATCATATATATTTACTCTTATGTACGTTTATATAAATATCTTTACAAATTTTTTATATTTGTAAGAGAAAGTATTGTAAAAATGTCTATAAGACATGTTTTATATTTATATATAATTTTCCCTTTTCAAAATATTTATTCTTTTTTTAGAATATTCCATATAATTAATTTGTAATTAATTATGTAAGTACGGTTATATATAAACAGATAATAAAATAAACAAAATATTTTCTATAGAGAAGTAAAAATGTAAAAAATACGGTTTCGCGGATATCGCAATACCAATTGAAGCAATTTATTTATTTGGCGTATAATAAACTTGCATGTAAAAATATATTCGTTGCACGGAAACTAATGAATTTCATTCCACCACGTTATATACCGAGTTGGCTCACTGAGAAGCATTTTTATTGTAATTGGTTATCACTATTTGATATATTGAAACGGACGTGGTTCTTTCTCTTTAAAATATGAAAAAATTATTTCGAACATGCGAAAATTTATCAAACCGCAATGTAATTAATATTTGCAGCGAGATATTGCCATGAAAATTTTTAGAAATCCATATTGCTTTTAGTCGGTAATATTATAAATTCTCTGCCTGTATATATACTTTTCTCTTATCTGCAATATGTATGTATAAACATACTCGCATTGAAAATGTTTATTGTATCATATTCACTCGTATGAATAACAATCAATTTCTAGATTTTTTATTTTTTCCTGAAAAGAAAATTACATATATACGTAATTTTTTAATATTTCAAATTGGCTCTCATTTTTCAGTATCTGCACTCTTAGCTTTGTATCACCAAAAATTGAACATATATATTAAAATATAAATGTACGTAAATTACAAGAGACATAAGTACCATCAGTATCTCGAAGGAATTGTGAGAACTCCATTTATGGAAACTTGATCTGTTTATTATTACCAAAAGTTATATCTCACTCTATCATTCCGTAAATTACATAAATTTCCAAATAATTTTAATATGTAATTAAATTTAGACTTAATTGTGCCTTTTTATATGAAAATAATTTAATTAATAAGCGTTTTCAAGTTGAAAAAAGGAACATTTACGATACGATGATATACAAAACGTTTTGCTGTCGTTCGTTGAAACATGATAACGATTACTACATCGTGGAGTACCACAAAAGTTGCATACATAAAAGCAGTCTCATGTATCCTTCTCCCTGATTTTTCCTCGCGCGAAACACAACTATTCGTCAACAGGGTGACGTCACGGGCAGTTTGCGAGAAAACATGAATTTGCACGGCGCATTAAAACAAATGGAATTTTCCATGATCCACCCCAAATGTCACGACGTTTCTGACATAACTAGCAGCGTCCAACAAGAAAGACCATCTTAATGGAAAAATTTATGATCACACATTGGCAGTCTTATTTGTCTTGCTGGTCGCAATTTGTGCTAGAATGAAGAAATTGGTAGCTAACAATTCTGATGTCATGCATGAATTTGTTTACGACAATGATAAGCGATTTAAATAATTTCTAAAGCATATTTGATAAATATACAGAATGGGAACAGATAAATATACACATTTTGATCAATTCTATACACAATTTAATCAAAATTTTTCCAAAATTATTGATAATACGAAAGAAGGTTTCAAGTAAAAGTGGAGCAGTTTCGAGGAAAACGTATTTTAAATTAAATATATACGTATTTTAGTCACGTTGTTTTTTTTCTATGTCGTATGGAATGCCAAACACATAGATATAAAAATTACCTCCACTTTTTTAAATTATATGATCTTTTTACATAATATGTTTCCTCTAATTATTCTGCATATAAGAATTAAGGCATTAATGTAAAAAAGCAATAGTTTATGACATATTTCATACTTTTATTCTGGCACATATTATATTAACATAAAATATTAAATATCTCGTAAACTATATATTAGTTTCTTAATATCTCTACCTTAATACTTTTATGTGTAAAATAATTAGAGAAATTATATTATGTAAAATAATTAGAGAAATTATATTATGTAAAAAAATTATATAAATTTATTTTAAAGAGTGGAGTAATTTTCATATATTTTTTAATTATTATAATAATTATGATTCTGATGAGAAACTCACGTTCGAAGTCATCTGTTTGGTTCCTCTTGTGATGACTGCGATGATGATGGCCAACCGGAATAGGGATCTGCTTCATGTTGAACAGATCCCGATGTTTAGCATCGATCAGTGGATTTTCCAACTGCGATTCAATCACCTCAAAGCTGGTGGAATTGTCCGGATGAGCGATGACCTTCACTGTAAATGATCGGATGTAACAAGTTGTGCACAAGAAGTTGCATTTTCAAGATAAATCCATTCCTAGGAGGAATTAAAAACACCTTTCTTCCGACTATATTACAAATAGCAGGTGGAAGTAAGAGCGTACGCAATTCGTCCGAAAATTATTTGGAAATCACTCTTATTTAAAATTGTAGCTATAGTTGTGTGTGAGCTACAAAATTTAATTCAAAGGTCGTTGTAAGACTGCAAAAACGTTTTTCTTTTTCTTAAGTTAATCCGCGAAAATATTTGTGCGGAAACGCGACTGCAAATGACGTTGCAGCGTGGGACGCGAAGAGTCTGAGAAATTAATACGACGGAACTAAAAGCTTTTTTTCTTGGCTACTATATAGTCGCATCGAAATGGACTAGAATGAGATAAATAATAAATCATGACTTTGCAACCAGTCCTAAGTGCACTTAGATACATTGAATAAAATTCTAATCCAGTTAAATAAAGGAATAAACAAGAAAAAATACATTATGCCAATTGTATTTCTGATTGCAATAGAATTTATTTAATTCTTTAATTCGTCAAAGAAAGAAGTCTACCGGATTATTAAAAATTTAAGAAAGAAAAAGTTAATGTAACATTTCAAATTTACAATTAAGATCTCTCTCTCTGTTTTTAAAATAATTTGTTTTAATAACATTTTAACAATTTTATGATGAGCAATAATAAAAACATAAATAAATTTTGGAAATGTGTGTGTGTTTGTATGTATGTGTGTGTATACAGGAGAGACTATAAAAATAAATTTATATTATATATATATATATTCCCTACATATTCGAAATAGACATTACGTTAACATAAACTGTACTGAAAATATTTATATATTTAAATTTTCTTTTATATTTGAAGAATATTATTCAATAATATTAAATTCAGTACACCTGAATTACATTTAGTATAATTAAAAAAATATATAATAGTATATCATCTCTCTATGTATATATAAATCTCAATGTACACAAATCTTTCTATCTATATACATATGTATGTATGTATATGTCTCAGATATTCTTATTATTTTAAAATATATGTCTCAGTACGTATATGTCTCAGATATTCTTATTATGTTAAAATATATGAAAAAATAAAGAATTGAATGTACTTGGTTTATATGGTTGTATTGTGTACCTATAATACAGAATATTTTGAATGTAAAAAAACATAGATAATATAATATATAAAATCATTCATATATTCATATATCTTCTAAAAGAAAATTCTTATAACCTATACGTTTTAAACATATGTACCTATGTTGTTAGATAACGCGCGCGCGGGTATTTGCGCGTGCATGCGTGTGCGTGCGGGTGTAATTAAAACATTATCTTTTCTTAAAAAAAAAAGAACATTATTTTGCCTTAATATTTTCTACCATCTCTCTGTCAAAGACAGTCAATTTTACAAATATTTATTCTTCGATTTTTAAAATTTGGTTTTAAAAATAATTAATTATATTCAGTTTTTTTTCTAAAAATTTGTATGTATACTGCATGAGGTAGTCTAATAATTTCGCAAAAGAATGCTTTTAATATAATGTAGAACCATATTTGAAACGTTAAAAATATCTCATAGTGAGTTAAGAAGAAATTAAAGGACAGAATAAATAATATAATACTCTAGAGATATCAACCTGAGCTTTTAATGATTATTGTTCTATTTTACTATTAAAAATTAATTAATTCGCAATGCAGTGTTTCCACTTTGAGGAAAAATTTCAATTTGCGGGGAATTTTTGTATCATTGAGAGGAGAAAAGGGAAAAGAGAAAAACGCGCGGTGGAAAATTCCAAAAAATTAGAAAACAATAAAATTTTTTTCTTTTATTAATAAAAAACGCAAAAATTTTAAAACAATTATTATAACGGCCTTGTGCTATCAATATCGGCAGCTATCTAGAGATAAGAACATTTATGTCTATGTTTCGGTCGTCATCATTATAAAAATCTATAATTTACGTTATGTATACTAGATTTTCAATACTAACAGTGCACATTAAAATACGGCAAATATGTATAATATATATAAAAAGACGTCTTATATATAATATAAACTGATATACAGTACTAAACAAGGGTTCGATTATGTATTGTATTATATAACCTAAAACTATAAAATAAAATTACAAAATTAAGTAAATTTATATTAATATATTTAATTTCATTAGTTAATATTTAATAAATTTATTTTATAATTTTTATTAAGTTGTATGATATACAATCGATCCCCTATTTTATACATAATAATAAAGACACCTTACACACAAAGAGTTAGTGATATAATATTACAGAATGCTTTATAATATAATATACGAGTATATATAGATATAACTTCAGAAATGGAATTTAGAATGTAAGAATAATACTAAAAATGATCGTTTTAATATTTGATGAACGTTCGTTACAAATTGAACTAGAGTAGTATCTTCATACATTTCTGTCTTTATGCTGATGCTAAGATGTGTAAAGATATGAAGATACTACGCTGGATTAACTTGTACTGAATCACATCAGAATTAAACATGATAATGTTTGTCATAGGAAACAAAGTGAAATAGAATAGATGTTTTTATAAACTTTTTTGTACTATTTTTATGCCTTCATTCACTTCTGAAATTACGTTTATACGTTATAAAATATTTTGTATAGACCGTATTCCGATATTCACTGCCAGTACTGAAAACCTCTCACAAAATCTATTTAATAACAAAAAATTAATTGTTCCGCAACTTTTATTTTTAAGAAATGTTCTTCCCATTTGGTTATATTAAATATTATTAAAATATATTTAATCAATTTTTTATTGAATATTATGTTTAATCTGTTTGCTTATTCTGAATCAAAACAGCACGTTTAATCTGATTGCGAGAATAACAACGCGCGATAAAATAAATTATAAGAAAATAAAATAGATGCTTTAAATATAAAATTTACAAAATTTCTTATTAAAATAAAAAATATGAACATGTGACCCCTACTCTCTTGAAATAATAAAATTTAAAACATTGAGAGAAAGGGTTTTGTTAATTTAACATCATGGTACCTTTAATAAATGATTCGTAGATAGTGATAACAAATTATTGTTTCAATATTTGTCGTAATTGATGCTAATCCAACTGCTATTCCAACTAATTATTAGTAATAAAAGCAATTTATATAAAATCTAGCCTTTTTTACTTTTATTTGCTAGCAATACTAATTATTTTGATCTCTATTATAAATCATATATTATTTATTACATTAAAGAGTAATGAGAAATTATTCGCAATAGTAACTGATCAATCCATTTTCCCACCAAGCTATCACATTTGTTTTTTTTTTGTTTCTGTAATAAATCCATTTCTCTCAGTAAATAACAACATTTTTATGGGAAGATATTTTAAGATAAAGTGAAGGAGAAAAATGGTAACTTTGAAGGAAGAGACGAGATACATATATATGTATGTTTAAATATGTATATAAATATATATGTACACAAGAGAATATCAAAAGTATTTTAGTAGAAACACTGTATCAATGAAAATCTCATAAATTTGAAAGTACCTACAATTATAATTTAACTGCAATGTTACGTATGTATTTCTCATAAATAATTAGTTTCTTTTGTAGCTAAATAAATTATTAAGCGAGGACATGAATGAGTGTGTATCGTATATACACTTTTATATATTTTTCATGTAATTCTATATATATAAAAGTAAAAAAAGCGGAAATCCTAAATTAAAAATTTAATCGTTATATTGTAAATTACTACTATAAATATTGTTACCATAAATAAACATTTTTAACAGTTTTATCTGAAGAAGATAATTAATAATATTAAATTGTATATAAGTAAAAATTTTCCAGACTCTCATATTTTTTCCATTTCCTAAAGATATATACCAAGCCGAAGTAAGGTATAAAAAAAGTACACGTTCGTGTCCATCAGTGTCCGACTTACTCACGCAAACTAAAAACTTTTCAAGACATCTAACGTGTCGTCTTTGGACACGTCCTTCGGCGGCTTGACAAAATCCCGAGATCTCTTGTGCGCGCCGATGGGTCCGGTACGAACCTTGATCGACGAACTCTTCGCGAAAATCGAAGATCCGATCGAGGGGCGCGCCGGCTGGCCTGATTTCGAGGTCATCTAAGTCGTCGTCGGCGCGGTCGAAGATCGCGCGGTGCTCATAGGTGGGCCTAGGCGCAAACTTCCTCGGGGCCGGCAGCCGCGGCGATTCGGCATGGCCGGGCCCGTGGTGGGCCCCCAACGGCTCGTCCAACACGGTAGGCGTGGGACGAGCAGCCGCCGGCGCGTACGAGCCCGCCGACGACGACGACAGCGTCGCGACGACGGACGGCGGTGCGGGTAGTGAGAGGTGCTGACGATGGTGCTGGTGCTGTTGGTGATGGTGCCGATGCTGGTGCGGGTGCGCGTCATGCTCGCTTTGGGGCTGCAGGTGCACTGTGCCGGAGGCGCGATCATGCTTGGACAACGAAGACGAAGAAGAAGAAGAAGAGGAGGAAGAAGAAGAAGAGGAGGAGAAGGAGGAAGAAGATCCATCCGTCGACCGATCCAGATGATTAACGCCTGGACGCGAGGTCGCCGCACGATCCTCGAACCGATTCACGTCGGTCTCGTACCGGTCCGAATCGGTCCGAGGGTCGTATGTCTCGACAACGAGGACGGCTGGCCTGCCGGGCAGCTCCGGCGCTTCCTGGTGATGATGTCGATCGCCGTGACGGTGGTGGTGATGATAGCGGTCGCCGGGCTCCCGTATGTCGTACGTGCTGTCGGGGTCGTAGTACGGCGGAGTGCGCGCGGTCCCGGGGAACAGAAAAGAGGGGTACATACTGGTCGGCGGCAACCAGATCTCCTGGTAGTTCTCCTGCTGTGGGTCGAACGGGTACAGGGCCGAATCCGTGCCCGACAGGTCTACGGAGGTGGAGGAGGGCAGGACCTCTGTAACACAGAAGCAGAGCCGCGGACGAGAACGGGGTGAGTGAGGGTGCGCGTTCGCCATCGGTACGCAACGTGCGAGGGTCTGCGTGCTGTTGTTGTGGGGTTAAGTGTCGTGATGGTGATAGTAGTAATGGTTATAGTGGTAGTTGCACAGTGCACGGGCGTTGACGAGGGATCATCACGAAGAAGAAGCTCGACATCATTGGGAAATAACATATCACTTTTTAATTATTTGTCCAGATAAATAAATCACATGAATATAGAATATTTATCGGTGTATCGAGACGCGAGGATAAAAGAACATAATTGTGAACATCATACTCAAAGATTAATTTTCAGCATTTAAATTAATATCTTTTTGCGTTTATGTGATAATTTTTTAAATGTATCTGTAAGTGAATTAAACGATACAAAAGATACAAAGTGATAGAAGTGATAGCTGAGATATTAAATGTAAAGATAAGATTATGTATAAAAAGTAATTAGGAAATCATAATTGTAAAGTATTGTAATTAAAATATATTTAGATTAATTATTAAACGAACAAATATTGAAATAATATTATACGTTAAAATCGAATATTTAATTCCGATTATCACTTAATGGAAAATTAAAAATTTTTTAAAGATCTTAATCTTTTCAGAAAATGTCACATCTTTATTTGTTGTATACATGCACTTATAATAAATATACCTACGTAAGATGTTTGTTGAGAATTTCTTTTATTTATTATTTTCTTGTATTTTAGTCTGTATTTAGTGAGTTCTTTCTTAACAAAAGATTTTTTTAGATCTCTTCTCGGTAATTCTAAAATTTTATATCATAAAAAGAATAGATCATATTAAAAAAAAAATCATCACTTACAGTTAGAATATGTTATTTTCTCATAATATGTTAGAAAATACCTCAATATTTTATTGAAAAATTAGTAAAAGTTTCTCTCTATAAGCAAGACGTATAGGTATAACAAAATTAAAATTTCTCTTTATTTTATCATTCTACAATTGAAGACTAATAAAAATAGATAGGATGTCATGTACAAATGTAAGAAATAATTTTAAGAAGAGCATAATAATTGCGTATATATATATATATATATATACATATATATATACATATATATATATATATACACGTGTACATATTGAAGTTTCATTACCGCTTTTAATGTCTATTTAAAATAATTGATATAAAAATTGGTTTAAAACTGCTTTTAACAAATGAGAAGATATCATAAAAATATCAAGATATAATTAAAAATGATGTCATTCATAATTTAATTAAATCCAGAATCAATTTAATTCTATTACTGTCAATTATATATACATGAGTTAGTTTTATCAAAAGATATACTTTCCATTTATTTTCTCATACTGTCTAATGTTCTTGAGTTATAATTCTACAAAAATTTATTTCACTAAACACGTTTCCGCCATTACACTTCTACGTATATTTCTTAATGTTACCGTTATTTTAATTCGCGTAATTAGTTAATCATGCGCCGCAGTTATATACTCTAAGCGCGTTATTAAAGAGCAGCAAATATCTTCCTGTGTCCTCACGACGATGTTAGCGTTTTCTCGTTTGTCGAAAGTGATGGTGCGACGCGAAATAAAAAGTCGATATAAGAAGACGAAGTTAAATGAACCGGCCCGTAATCGAAATCGACAGGCGATCTGGCGTATCTTCCTGAGAGGATTTTCGGGCTCCTTCGAGAATACTGCGGCACTTGAAACTCCGTCCAGAGTAGAAGGATCCTCGTATTGAGCGTTACTGCACGCGAGAAATTATCCCGGAGCGACGCGTTGTTCGCCAAGCGTGATTTCGTTCTTAAGAGATTTTGGGATTCTCGAGGGAGGCCGTGGAACGCCGACTAAGAGAGTTAACCCTCGGTTTCATGTCGATCATTTTATTTTTTTCGTAAACGAAGGAAATAAAAACTCGAGTATTTTATTGTGCGAACACAGTAAATTATTTTGCGGAATTTTTTCTTATTCCACATTGTGTATTTTTCTTTTAACTATCGCATTTCATTTTTTAATTCGTAGTCAAAATTTTTATTGCACATTTAGTAAAAAAAGAGGTTTTAATATAAAAGTAAGAGATGTATGATAATATTGTTATATTTACAAATTGTTTTTTAAATATCTTACGATTAGTAAGAAATAAATATATCGGAATTAAATATAATATATATAATAATATATATATTCGCAAATTTATTATAATTTCTATTTAAAACAAAAAATATATTTAAATAGTAAAAAAGTTTTATCAAATACCTCCCTAGATTTATTTACTGAATACTTTTACTAGAATACAGAAAATGGATTTTAAAAAAATCAACAAATTTTACCTTTTCAATTAAATTTTTTATTGGACGTCAAATTCAAGCATCAACTATCAACTTGTTCCATTTATCTAAATGTTTAATTTGCTGTCGAAATAACTCTGATAACCATCCGACGTTCTCTGATAAATCGTTTGGCGACGTTGAGGAACGAAGGGGAGTATAGTGAGTCGAGTATAGAGAGTAGACAGAGTTGTAGTAGGCGTTACACACACTAACAAGCTACACACTTCAGAGAGAAAACAAGCCATAAGTTACAGGCATGCAGGTGCCGATTCGTCAATTCCTTAGTACGGATTCTCGACATGCAGAAATACGACATGCGGTGCACAATTCCTGGTGCGCTCCGCCCCGCAGGATCGTTCGCGAGGCTCATCGCCGCCACCTTGGACTCGCGTTTCATCCGTCAAGCGTACGCGTTTCATATTTCACGGTGCGAGCAATCTCGACCGTTCGCGACGTCGATTCGTCGCGCTGGATTTACGACGACAAAGGAAAATTGCCGGTATCGATGCGAGCAATCGAATGTTGTCTTATCAGATGTTCTATCGTCAATCGAACGGTACAAAGAATTGATAAGGCGATATGCTACGAACTTTGAGATTGATAAAATCGGAAAAGATTATGAACAATATGGAGTTATAACTGAGTGACACACAAATAAATGTAATTTACAAATATATGATTAAATCATAAATTGTTCTCTTATAATTATTCGTAGGTGCTCTTATAATTATTCGCGAAGGGAAAGAAACAATTGTATGATCCAAAAAGTAGTTTTCCAGTTATAGTATGGCCGTTAAAATAACAAACTAAGAATTCAATGACCGCGAGTATAATGTAGCGATATTCCCGTTAGACCGTTTCGTTTAGATAGCGTTCTCCATCTCGTCGATCTATCTCGTGGGTGTTTGTCGATGGAGCGCAAGCAAACGCGCGAAATATTTATGACATTTACGCGGCAGAAATGTACATACGTATAATGTACGCCGGGTGGCAGACGGATGAGGCAAGAGAGACACTCGGGGATAGTCTTCAAGGGCGGTGGCGAGAATATTGGTCTCGAAACGCGAATCCTCCAAGGGCGGAGCGCGTCCTCCTAAGGGGTGCCGAGGTGCGCTTTCTCGTGCAGACATTTCTCTCTCGTGCGTTCCGGGATTTCGAGAATCGATCCTCGCGCTTCCTCGGGCCTCCCTCCGTGCGAAACGGACGTCCCTTCCTCTTATGGACCGAACCGGCGGAGGAGGAGAACCCTTTCAAATATCGATCGAACTTTTCGAGACATTCGATTCTGAGTATCATGCGCTCTGTTACTTCTCTGGTGTACCTCCGTTTTATTAACCTCGAATAAGTGAGATGCAATAGACCTTGCGATAATCAGAATAGTTACAGAAGCCATGTATGTAAAGAACGGCTTTGCTAAAGCATCTAAAAACTTTTGTTATACACAAATCTAAAAATGACTGTTTTGGACTATGAAAATAATTATGTAGGACACTTAAACTGATTGCTAGAATATTACTTTTTGCAGTATTATTGAGCATTGAGCGTTTTACATCATTATTTTAATGGTTTAGCAAAATTATTTTCAAATCTGTGTCTAGCTAAATTTTCAGATATTTGAGCAAAACTATTTTTCCCATGTGGTAACGTTTATAAAGATATGGCGTTTACAATTTAGTAGTTTCATTTTGTAGATTTTCATACTTTCATATACCATAGCGAAAATATAGCTCCTGAATGGCGGTCATAAAACATCTCACGTTGTTCGAGATATTACACTTTCGAAATGTTATTCACCCTGAAAGTGCGACGATCGTTGGAGTCACAGAGTCACACTTCTTTACGTATCAGTGTATAAGAGGACGATTTGATTTTTATATCAACAAGCAAAATTGTTATCAAAATAATAAATGCGTTTGTCATACAAAATTAACTTAAGATTTTGCGCTGTTATTTTAAAACAATTGGCTGCTGTGTTGTGATGGTAGATATTTGCAGTTGCAATCAATCTACTTATTATAATTTGTTCTATTGAGGTTGGATCTTGAATGTTTATACATATATGCGTATATATGTTACAAATTATCGCAATTTTATACCTAATTATTATTTTTCAAATAATATTCGAATTAATATCTAACTTTGTATAAAAAGGTAAGTAATTGAAATATATAATATTTAAGTAGTTAACTTAATTTTTCAAATCAATAATTGCTTTCCGTTCGATTAATATATCTATTAATAGTACGCTATTAAATTAAATGATATCATGAATCGCCATCTATTACTCAGACAATCAATGGCTAATAAATCGTGTAAATATTAAGAAAAGTTTATATCAGTCAAATATAATATAATCTTTCTAATCAATATATAACCTACCAAAAATGGACATATAATCAAATAATATGTTCGATTAAATCTTAATAATAAAACGTCTGAGTTGTTTCTTCCTGTCAGAGATTCGATCATTTGTAACAACAAGAAATAATTTAATTTGATTGCAAAGTAGTTCGAGCGTTTACACAAATTTCCTGTTAGAGGACAGCATTCCTTCTCCTTTCTCGTCCTCCTTTCTCCTTCATTGTTATTCATACACCTACCGTCTGGTTGTTCAATATCTTGGGGAAAGAAGAACGGAGGACGGTGAAGGGCCCATTTAAAGTCGCGCTTCCAATCTCAATTTAAGATCCAAATCTACATATCAGGTGAATCGTTTAGTATCATGGGTTCAAATGTCTCGTTTATATTGTATGAGACTGTGATGTTGGTAATATCGCATTTTCAAAAAGGTATTTAAAATTTTTTAAAGGTAGAAGTTGGTAAAGCTTTTAGGAACGTGTGATTATAAATATCAAATAAACTAAAATGTTAAAGACAAAACGTTCAAACTTAATCCAGTGTGTGAGCAAACAGAAATATTTGCAGATAATAGAAATATTTTTATAAAATAAAATAATTTTAAAATATAAAAATATTTACCAAAGTAATTAAGGTATAATTTAATCATTAAAATATTTTCGCATATTTGGAAAGTGATTGATTCATTGGATCAAATGAACAAATGATAAAATGTTTCGAAACATTATAAACATTCTTTTCTATGGAATATAATAATTACATCGTCAAATTGTTATTTGATCGCTTAAGAAGCAAATTTTCAAGTATTTGTCATTTAACTTGATTTCATATACCAATCTGGACACTAAATTGTATCAGTTTGTAATTGTAAACTAAGTTGTCATCGACGTAACGTACAACATTTAAAATTAGTTGGAAACTGTAGCGAAGGGAAAAGCAGAATTTCTTTGTCTCGCGATGTAAAGTAGTTTGCTGCTTGTCGAGAGCTAAACTGAATTGTTTGTACATTATGTCCGTAGCGCCGGATGTTAATTATGTTATAACATTGTTACCGGTAATTATTAATTGTTCGTTTATGTTTCTGTGCTGAAAACTGCTCTCATCCAGTCACGCATTCCACAACTGTTAATGCTATCGTAGAGTGTGTATGCCACGTTCATCGCTCGCACTATGCATCGTTGGCGCGATTCATTCGTCAAACGCAACGCAAGAGACACATTTGTCACACATGCGTGTGATGCGTGTAAAGATACTTACGTTTCATGTGCGCGTTGCACGCTTGAGTTTTATGTTGCTTTAAATTACAATTGCGAGGCACGGGCGGAAGCATTATCGATCCTGGACGCACAGTTGGAAATCGACAATCAAGCGAAGTACGAATTAAAGTAGAATAAAGTGTCAAGTAACTAAAACAAAATAGAGTATTATATATATAAATTAAAATACATAATAAACTAAATAAATAAATTGTAATTATGCGGTTCAAATATAAAGATTAAAAAAAAGAAAAAGATTATTAATTTTTACAAAAGATTTGTATATTAACTTTTGATATTAACTTTTAATATCGTATATGATATCAAGCCAAATGATATCAATATTACATTGAATGTATATTAAGCATTTTATTATTATTTAATATATGTAAATAATTAATACAGAGAATAGTTTTAAAAATATAATATAAATCAAATTAATTTATATTAGAATACATTGAAATAATATAATTTAGATCAGTAGCATATATATGTATTTTAAATAAATTTATATGAAAAAAAATATGATTGTGCACCGATTACTTTGAAACTTTTAACAGAATAAATCTGAAATACAATTAATCCCCTCAAATTTCATCGTTGATTATTAATATTTCAGATTGGTTGTGTTGAAAGTCTAAAAGTAATCGGCACGCAGTCATATTTCTGAGATAAATTTATTTAAAATACGTATATATGTTTCAGTCTAACTTTAATTTTGACGATTTTCATATTTAGTTAACTCATTAGTGTAGACGGTTATGTTCCTAATCTTAATAAAACTTAATTTCGCAAAAGTATGTTTCTATTAGGAAAAATGTTTGTTTCTAAAAGTGCAGTTGTTGCAGCATCTCTAAAGCATCGGTTATTATCAGCCTCTCAAAGTTAAGATTCATTGTTATCTTCGTTTTAATGCCTGCATCTCTCTCTTTAGTTAATTATGAAGAAAGCTTATCCGAGGGTGAGGATAACGTTCTCCGACGAGCCTTGAACACCGCGGTATCGCTTAAAAGTAATTGCCCCGTCGAGCAGTATTCTACCTCGCTCGCAACTTTGATGCCAGGGAAAAAATGAGAGAGTAACAGGAAGTGGCTTTAGTTTAGTGTACGTCAGTTCTCAGCTGGAAGTCCGCTTTAAACACGAGACTGATGCTACAATCTTCTCGTTTATGTACTTTGTTGATAACAAATTTCGCACTTCGTTGCAGGAATTTCAGAATGCCGCGTCGATTATGTATACAAACGCAATTACCATCGTAGTTATTAATAAATTATTAATTTAAAATTACCAATTAATTAATCTTTTAGAAATTATACTTTTTACATCTTATTTGTAATATATTACATAATATATGTACATCTGTATGTATATATTTTTTAGTATTCTTTCTTCGCGAGATACAGGCAATATATGATTCTTAAATAAAGAAGAATCTTTTTTATTTAACAGAATAAATAGTTTAATTGAATAATAGAATGATATATCTGCGATACGTTAATAATATTGTTGTGTGTGTTTCCTACAAATTAATTTAATATAATATACTTCTGTTTGCGTTTTTCTGTTGTTACTTTTAATTCTTGTTCTTATATAAAATGTTTTTTCAAAATTATTAAAAATATTTTATTATTTGTTTCTTGGCTCGTAGCCCTTCTACACATATTATTTTAATATAATATATTCTTATGTAGAAAAATATAAAATATTAAGTATAACTAAATCTATTTATAATAGACAATAAAAAATTTCTTTAACCGTACAATGTGTCAGTTTTTCTTAAATAAAACTTGTACACATTGAAAATCTGTACGCTGTGATGCTTGCGATCTATCACTGTGGTCCAGGATCAATACGAACGCTTCAATGCATACATCGACAGAAAGAAACCAAATGAGAATTCTGTACAAGATACACACAGACAGACACGCAAGGATAAAATCCGTAAACTCAACGTAGATATGATAGAAAAAACTTTATATATATATATATCCAAAATTACTTCACAACATCAACAATCGCCTTTCACAAGGTGCTAATATAATTATTACTTATTCATTCATGTCACAACATTATGTTCGAATCTCAATTCAAAGTAAAACTTATCAAATGAAATTCCTCGTACACGTAGTTACGCGTCACATGATGTGCATTTAAATCGTGCATTTAATTGCATAATAAAATTTAATTTGACAAACTTTTCATTCGGCATTAAATTTGCAAATTATATTTATACCAATAACTAAACTAAATAATAAATTTACATCTGCGCGATGACTTAGTACGATTAGCATTTCATATTCAATAGTAGAATAAATTAAATCCCTATTTCTTGCAATTGAATGGCGATATTACAATTATGTGGTATGCTGATAGAATATATAAATTTAGTATTCCACAAGTAATTACATGTACGATGGAAGTATGTATGAATACATACACGGACAGAAAGAGAGAACTTTACGAATTTTCATATTATTGTGGTACTCACCAACGCAGGGATTGTGGTTCACCGTCGAGAAGATCTTGTCGCATCGTCGCTTCATATGATTATTCGGACATATGCAGCCGAACATTGGCGATAGTCGCAGTTGCGTCCAGGAATCATGGCAAGCATCTCTAAAACAGTAATAGAAGAAGAAAGGTGATGACGTATTGCATAAAAATTACTAATTATGTAAAAAAAATTTGTTACATAAAATATATGACAAATATATAAAGATAAAGATACACACACACACACACACACACACACACAAAATAGTGAACAAGATAATAATATAATAAATAAAATAGGCCTCCCCGTGGTAAGAGATGTTAACTTCATGAATGAAAAACGTGTGCTGTACGTTTAAATGCAAGATTTGAAAAAATATTAACAACAGATCACTGTGCTGCATAATCGTGACCCACCGCTGTATAAATATTATTAATTAATCGCGTTGAATTCCCGTTTCGCCTTGGGCCGCGTAAATCCCTCGCGCAAAGGATTAATGACTGGCCATCAAATATCGGCGTTTTGCCAAGTACATCGACCTACATCTGGTCCCCAATAGCCGTTAATAAATATTAAAATACGCAAACTCCGATATTCACCAAACTACCGTATATACCATCGATATTTCGCTATTTTTGCACATGTCTGTGTTCCAATAATCCGTGGTAATTGCAAGACATTATCGATGCGATACATATCGGAATTTCAATACGCGCATAATTAGCGATTGCTACTTTCAATGTATCCTATAAAGCGATATGAAATAGCATGCCTTTTATAAAAGTCGTCAATTTTTATTTATTACGTGACATAATATAATACACACACACACACGCACGCACGCACGCACGCACGCACGCACGCACGCACGCGCCACATAACTGACCTATATATAATAAATTTTGTATAACTCTCTTAGGAAATTATAAGAATACCTCGGCACGAAACTACTAAAATAATTGCATGAAAGTCTGTAATATGTACAGACAATTTATACATAATAAGAGATATAATTTTAATGCTTCACATTTTGTAACGAAGTTCATTTATAATAAACTATTAATAAGATACTTGTATATATATATATATATATATATAATAGCACATTTAAAATTCAGATAATAATTATTATCTTATTTTTACATCAGACACTACTTTGAATGATTTTACAAGTTTAATATTAAAAATGCATATACATATTATTAAAATTTTAAGAGATAAGAATAGACATAAATTTATATTAGCGTTAAACCTTTTATAGCTTTGTAACTATTTAATAAATTCGAAGAGATTTCTTTTTTTAAATACATATTATATAAATCTTATATTTGAAATATATGCAAATTAATGATATAATATAACTAATTTTAATGAAGTATGAGAAAAGGTTATCATATTTTTTAATATTGTGCTTCCTTCTTTGTTATTGTTTAACAATTGTACGGTCATCTAATTAAAAATTAAAGATTCTATTATTTGTTATTATATTTTTTAAATTTTAGAGAAAAATAAAATAGAATTTACGCTCGTATCTCTGTTTAGGCCTTGTTTTCACAATCTATGGTTATACTTAAAGATAAAAGGGTTGCCAAGAAATTTATAAATGAATTTCTTTAATAAACTTGTGGTGACCTTTAGATAATTATTGTGAAAATAGACTAAGCTAACAATAGCTAAGATACAAATTTCCATGATTTAAGATATTGACAGTTTTGTATTTAAACAAAAATTTGTATTTTCATTTAAATGACAACAAACATTTATATTTTCACAAATCCATAAAAATTTCTTTTCTATATAAGAAACATAATTATTTTTTGTGTTTCATAAAATAAAAATAACACCAAAATTTACGTTTCACCCAAATATGTATGTTACAGTGGCGCGCCCTATATTATATATAGATATAAAACATAAAACAAAGAACATCCAATTATATAACTGATTGTTATACATATAATAGAAAGAAAGAAAACTTTTGAAAGCCAAAGTAGAATTCTGCTTATTCTCTTCTTATCTTATCAGTCCAATTCACGTGCATACATTCTGTAGATTATAGATACACTGGTAAACTTCGATCGTCAAAGCTATAAATCGTAATTTTTTTTCTCTTCACCGTTGAAACTTTCGTTAGCTTTGCAGGAGTCAATCGCGGGTTATACTACGCCTCATATCTGACGCGAGAACCCCGATCGGGAACTGAAATGTACTCAACTCTTTCCTTCCACTTCCCGTCGAAAGTAACGTAGAAACTTTACGCGAATCTAGACCAATTGACTTTCGAACTTACACGAGAACGCTTAACGGACCTTTCCTACACACCGACAATCCGCCACGAAGTAACAACTCGATGTAGTTCAATGCACTCAGTGATGCACTGAGCGATTCAAGTTACTTCACTGATGATAAGAAATTACATTAGACGTTAAAAAAGAAAGAATTGGATTGAAAAAATTATTTTTTTAAGCATCTTAAAGTAATTATCATCTTAATTAATGAGTTTGATGACAATTAATGTATTATAACAAAGTAAACAATAATAATGCTATTAATATAATAGCAACTATACAATTCATTTATATGATTTTTCAAAAATTAAATTTTTACGTGTTTAATATAACATTCGAGCTGCATTGAACATAATTTTCTTATTAAATCAATATACTGGTAATTTTCTTAACGAGAGAAAAAAATTAGAATGAGAGCGTAAAGGAAAAATAGGTAAAGGGAAATTTGATGTGGAAACTCTCAAGCTCAAAATTATTTGGGGTAATGGCACACACGCTACGGTGAATCTTGCTCGAATTAGAGGTCAAAGGATGGCAAAGCTTGAACTGAAGAGAGACGAGATAAGAGTGGGAGCGGAAGATGCATCAAAGGGTGCAAAGGTTTTCCTAAGAACGAAAACGCAAGTCACGTTTCATTCCGCATCCTGTGATTTTGTTTGACTTCTCTTTCTTTCTATACGAACGATGTCGCCAAATATTTTTATTATTGTACCGTAAAACTCTAAAGTATTTATTGTTATCTTTGTAGAAATGTTTAAATAATTTTTAGAATATGGGTGGACATTTCTACGTCATAAATGACATAAAAATGTAAAGTGTTTAGTATTTTGTATATGTTAGATCATTTTTGTTAAGCTTACATTCAAAAAATTTATTTTGTAATTATACCTATATATACTCTCTTTCTAAATTTTTTTTTCTTTATAATAATATATTAGGTATGTAAATAAATTCTCGCGGCTTTCCTTTCAAAAACTATTTACAAAAGCAAAATTTAAGAAGCAAATAATTTGATTGAAATGTTTGTATCATAAATAGTACAAACATTTTAATAAAATTATTTGCTTTTCAAAGTTATCATTTTTTTTGCTACCGCTTAAACAATATAAATGAATACTGTGTATCATATGCGGAAAAATACTTAGCAATTTATTTTCACATCATCACTTTTAAATCTTTTAAACCCATCTGGACGCGTTCTTAGACACAATATTGTCTCCACATAAGTCTTATAAATTATTCTGGAAACTTGATGACGGTTTTAATGTGATGCAATAAAAATAGTGAAACAAGCAATAACGAATATGCACATTTTCACTAATTAAATTAAAAATGTAGTCAATTGTTTAATTGCGAATTGTTATATAACTTTCGAAATGTAGGAGAGCTAACCTTACTAATGGAAAGATAATTAGATGCAAAGTTGACGACGGGTACTTATTTATATACATTAGAATGCCTCATAAATATATCGTTTCCTTTACTTCAAAAGTTGCATGATTCAAAAAATTAAATTTTTCAGGAAAGAGAGAAACTATTTTTCAACCTGATAGAAAATGATATTAACTAATTGAATAATATAAAAAAAGAATATTCTGATCAAATGACATTTCGTCATTTTCGTTTCACTATACCTTTAAAAATCACTCTTTTTGAGATGTAATGATTTTTGATACTCTATAAAATTATCATAAATTTGAAATATAACGAAACATCAAAAATGATATAATTCGAAATATCAATAACAGTTTATATTGTATTTTTACCTCTAAAATAACTAAATTTAAAATAAAATCATTTCTTCTTTAAACTTTAATCATTAAAATTACTTTGATTCTAAATGTTCTTTATAGTAGGTTCTTTTTACTTATACAAACGACACAGCTTAAATACGTTATTCTTATAGAAAATATTCTAATCTTTTTGAAAACGACTCAAGTGCTATTTGCCGAACGGACTGTGAAGTTAAGTTAGTTTACTTTTAATAATTGATGAAGTGTAATCTTTACTTAATTCATTGATTCATAAATTAGGTGAAGATTACTTTACCAATTATCAAAAGTAAACTAACTGTACTTCACATAATAACTAGAAAATATTATATTTTTTGAGATGTGTTATTGTTGAAGTAAGAAATTCGTATATATTGTACATATATTAGATTTAGTTTTAAAAAGTCTGCAAATACTTTTAACTGTCCTGATGTCTCTTTATTTTGCAATAATATATACTTTTCCATTCTTTATGCTACATCATTATTTTCTTGCCATTACACCCGATCGCTTTGCTACTATTGCATTCATGTGGCAACTGCAAGTTTCGCGCTGCACAAAGCAAAGTTCCGACGAATTTCGCGACCCAGTGACCTGCGCGTTTACGCCACTGCATTGGTGTAAATAAATCGCGTCACAAAGATATGAATGCGCATAACCGGGTAAAATAAGAAACAACGAAAGTTGGGATTCATGATCCTCATATATCGAAATCGCCGACCCAAGAATCCGTTGGTTCTGCATCTTAGGTATATCCAATCGATAAGTGGTATATTCGTTTCCGCTCCATTGAGATCGAGAAAACTGTTTCGAGGAAAGTTTACTTCTTGAACAATACGTTCTTCAAAGTAAACCCGCTTCTACTCAACTTCAATTTCAAAGTTTTCTAAATTTCGCAAAATGATCAAGAAATCCCTTGTAGAGTATTGATTTTCGAAAAGTGCAAGATTGATTCAAATAAAAAGTTAAATACATAGAAAGAAATTACTTAATCCAGAATAAAACATAAAAATAAAATAATATACAACATTTATTGCATAGCACAGTATTTTTAAATAACATTGATATAAATAAATGATATAATTATAAATGTTACGTTACATATATCATATTAAGTGCTGCTAAACAAATTTATTGAATAATACACGATTAAATATTAAAAATGTCGTTATTTTTAACTTTATCTAAGTAAGTCAAAATGTAAAAATCGATCCATATCTGCCGTTAAAATAATCATCATCCATGTTAACGTATGCACTTAATGGATAATAAATTAAATTTGAATTAAATAGTCTTTAATACATTTTAATAAGTTAAATAATTTATTATAACTTAATTGTTTTAGTAAAATAACCGACATGTTAGGAGGGAACAGTAACAACATATAGAAATGATTAAAATATTTTAAATGTATTAAAATATAATTAAATAAAATAACTCAAATTATAGATAAAGCTTGACATATGTTATGAATTTAACAGTATATAAGTGTAATTTTCTAATTAATTATACAGAATGTCTGTTAATTCTTAATGTAAACGCTTATAGGTAAATTTTTATAATCAATGATTTTAAATTTAAAAAATATTCCATATCATTTTACGATTTAATTAATGAGAAATCAATTTATAAAACTTTATGAATCTCTCAGTATGTATAAACACTGTATATCCCCATATATTTTTTAATACTGTTAAATATTATTAAAAAATATCAATAAGTACAAAAAAATACCAAGAAATTGATACGATAGGAATTTTGTGGATTTTGAATTTTGTTAGAGTGATGTCAGTCTTAACACATCAAAATGTCCGACACTATGAACTCATCGCCGACTAATATAAATATCAGATATATTGAGTTAACGTATTAGAAGATTGATTGACTTACATGTTATAATATTTTAAAGACTCAAATTTTGTTGTATTTTGATATTTAATGAAATTAAATAACTCTATTTTCTGCTATAAGTCTTTGCGAGGTGTAAAATCAAGTTCGAGTTAGATGAGACTGATTGTGAGCTAGATTCGTGCGGAAGATCGATAGTGAAACGAAGTGGTACAGACGCGAATTAGTCAGCCGTTTCTGCGAAGGAAATCGCGACGGTTCGGAACATAGGAGTTTCTACGGCTCGAAGTGTCGACGACAGACATTCGAAACGTCGTTTCCTAATATTCACCAATCGGTAGTTGCACTTCGAAGGTAAACCACAATCCCTCATAAGTTTAAGCTATTATAACGTAGCAAAATATATATAGGCACAAAATTGTCAAAAAATAAATACAAAAAGAAGTTAAATAGCTGTAATTAGCTGTAAATGGCTTGTAAACAGCATCGATTGGCATACGCCGTTGTGAAGAAGAAATAATTTGTATAAAATGAAGCACACATAACAAAACATAAATCCTTCTTATCTTGGTGTATTATTGGATAACTATTTTATTAGCATTGAATAGGAGATTCAAAAGTATGAAAGAAGCTTAGTTTTAGAGAAGACCCCTCAATGCTTTTGTTTTAAACGAGATGTGTATAAAATTTGTATAATTATTTTCCTTCATTTTTCTTTGTGCGAAGATATCGAAATACCTAAAAGAAGATTAGCAAAATGTATTTTAGTATATGAGATGTAGGCGAGCATTGCAAAGGAAATCGCGTGAGAAGCACGACTTGAATTCAATGAGCGCGTGATGTCCTGAAATATTAACGAGTGCTTAATATTCGGCGCAAGTAGGGAAAGGTCAAAATTCATTTAATATCTTTACATTGGATCAAAAGGGATATTAGAATTTTCGTAATTTATTCATGACCTAAAATGTAAAGTTAATTCTTGCAGAGATATTGCAGATAGTTTATCTATGTTTAATTATCTAGTGCAGATTGTTGTTTCTTAGCAAAAAGTGCCTACTCGTATTCTCACTTTAGTGTGAAAGCTATTTTATTTGCAAATATTTATTCCTTTTTTTTGGTATACATAATACTAATCGACGACGAATTTGTTACATCTGACATTTTATTAATGTTTTAACATCACGCTAAATCCAAAAGCAAGGCCAGAAAATCCCTATCACATCTTCTTTGAATCATTTACATGTTTATATATTTACTAGTTTGTTAAAAAATATATAGTGACAATATTTACTAGTTTATTAAAATGTTATATGTGAAATTAAACTGGAAATTAGTGGTCTGTAAGTCGCGCAGGAACGTTGTACTCACATTTTCAACATTTCGTGTTTGTTTTATTTGTTATATTGAATAAAATAGTGTATTCAAAATATTTATATTTCTAATAAAATTCACATATTCTATATATGTAACTATAATATCGTGTTGTGATTTTGCTAAAATTCCTTACGCGATAGTAATAAATGGATTTTATTTTCGGATTCAGCGCACGAACTTTTATATTAAATTACTTTACTTTAGCCAATAATCCCAAGATTTCAATTTGCAATCTAATGTAATTGTATATATATTGTATGTGCATGTCTATATATATGTATAATATGCATTTACATACATGTATCGTGTTGTATAGTGCTTTTCACGTATTACATAAGAAAATATTTTGACAAAAACAGAACAGGCTTCCTCGAAAGTTCCATAGCGACTCGCAATGAAATGGCCATGCTACCGCGAATGAATTACAGCGAGAGGGTCCCATATGTGGCCGATACAACCGCCATAGAGATCCATTCTGCGGCAACTATTCCCGGGCACGAGCAAAACTCACCCCACTTTTCCACACGAGTCTGACAGGTTTTCTGACGAATGCGGTCCCTTGAACATCGACAAAAGCTATGCATAGCCGGCATCGAAAAGCTACTGAATAATGCATGCGCCTATCGAGTCTTGCGCGAATGATTAACGACGCGCGAGGTCCGAAAAGTCGAACCATTCTTTTCGCTTGCATCTACTTCCTCCTTCTCTCGTTTCCTTGATTTCTTCGAGTGTATTCTCCGCAAAATTCGAAACTATGAAATATTTAATGTACAGTACCTATTTAAAGAAGACCGTAGTACCCGTTCCGTACGAAAACTCAATAATTTGGTCCCTGCATCAAAACGTACTGTATAATTAATTGCAGGCATTTATTTACGAAGTGAAATCCTCTTTCGCTCTCTCGTTTCTTCTCGTTCCATGTTTTTACCAATGCAATCAAAATTAAAGCCGTTTCCGAGTTTACCTTTAAGAATTACCGCTCATATACTAAAGTGTCGTCTGATGTTCCCGTTCCCGTTAGAGCACCGCTCGTTGCGTCTCTCGCAGATCATCTGCCGACGTTGTAAGCAGTAAGATTATAGTCGCGACGATGGAAACCGGCGACCAGCTGCTTGGTTAAGGGTTGTTTGACAGCGAGTATGAAGCCCGACTCGGGACAACCCTTACACCTATCACGTGACGATACGACCTCATTAAAATTCATAAGGCGACTCGCCAGTTCCCGCTTTAACACCCCACGTCGTACGAAGCGCGCATTATACATTTATAGATGCCCTTGTGTATATATACGGGGTGTGCTGACTCTCTCTCTCTCTTTACGTACCTACTTACGCGGTTGTTCGATGATTTCAAATAAGCAAACGTCTTTTACCCTAAATATCTCACACACGCACGCGCACACACAATATAACAGAAACATATATTGGGTGTACAACTTTGCTCCCGCCGTTTTTACAGGTATAAATTTATACCTGTAAAAACGGCGGGAGCAAAGTTGTACACCCAATACTTTTCCAAATGTCAAAGAAATCAAATGGAAAATTTAATAACCGCCTAAGTGAAAATGCGAGAGTAAATGCTAAAATTTGAATCGAAGGAAGTAGCATTCTGTAAAATACAAAATCAGTTAAAGTAAGCTGAACACATATTTTTTCAGTCTTCGTTTACCATCCGCTGCTTTCTCAGGAGGATCTTCAATAATGAAAAATATTCGCGTTTACATAATTACTGTGAGCCGCGTAAAGAAGCTAATAAAAATTGTATTTACTTTTATTTTTATCTCCTCTGTATATTCTCTCATTGCAATGAGAGATTGTCTCTTCCGTTCCTTCAACTATTCGCTTCCGAACCACTTTTACTCGCTCTTCTGCTTTCTTTTTCTTCACTCCGCTCGGAAAGTTATACGCCGAACAAAGTCCGCGAGCTCGAAGTTTGGCTGGAAGCTCGCAGTTGCAACTGCATTCTCCGATTGTGAGCGTTGAGTACGCGCACATACGGGAAAAGTTCGCAATTAGCGCTAATTACGCCCGAATGGTCGACAATTAATTCGCGCAATCTGCCCCTCAATCTCGGTCACGGTTACCGGGTTTTGCGAAATAGAGCAACGGCGCAGTTGCGTTTCACTTGACTGATGATGTAGTGCAAAAAATATCAGCGATAATTTGACGTCTTTTGAATCATTTAACTAAAATGTCGCGCTTGGCTTATAGTCCATTAAACTGAAATGTATGTGATTATTGTGTATTCATTATATCTTTCATTGCCACTCTTATAATTAGAGTGGCATAAAGAGACCGAGGTTTCTTTTCTATGCTATGACATTACCGTTTTTCTTTTATTAACAAAACTACATACACATTTGCTTGTTATTGTTGCGTTCCTTAATGTATGGCCTTTAATTGAAAAAGAATTATGTGCTCATTTTTTGCAATACTTTTGCACAGTACACTGTGTAAAAAATAAAATGTTAATTTTAACTCCAAGACGTTGAGTGGATTTTCTGAGACATGCAAAAATGTTAACATTAACACAAAAATGTTTATTTTAACATTCCACTTAACGTCTTTCAGGAGACGGCGGTAGCGTCTCCGGCCATGTTCAAAAACTGAGAGACGCTACAAGTCTCTTATCCTGAGCCACCAAAGTCCATTTTTGGGAGGTGAATAACTACTAAAATTTGAATTATACAGTATACCCATATATGATAGATATGTGACAAAACGATTTCAAATGTCACTGAAATCTCAACCGTATTTTCTTCTAATTTTACACAAAATATATATTTACCGTAAATTCTAGAACACAAAACGTTATCTTTTTTAACATTAATATTTTATATCTATGTACATAAAAAATTTATTTCTTCCAAGTACAAAAATATAAGAAATGTAAAATATAAAATATGTCCTAGATACACATTTAACAAATATATTATTTTATTTATTTTGTACTTTAGCATATTATTTAATATTATTCCAATATATCTGTTTATTATTATACAATTTTCAATCTCGTTGTACAGAAATTATATTGCATTGTCTGCAACTCCAGTGGTTATAGTTCTACATTTTTTTCAAATGCACGGTCATTGTGTATAATTTCCTCGCAAATATTTATACATTTCAGCAACAGAAAGCTTAATGTTCTTCGGTTAATGTTCTTCTCAATCAGCGAATATACACTTTGCATTCTAAAGCGTTCCGGGATTGCATTTTGCGAATATGAAATCGTATTTCACGCCAGGCGAACATACGAAGGTAACGGTATTCGCGATGAAGGCAACGCTACATTACTCTTTATTCATATCCTGAGAAAGTTGCAATAACTTTAGCATCGTACGATAAATGAGAAGTTTTATAGAAGTTCGCGCTGCACTTGTGCGAATTGCACGCGTTTCGCGCGCGCCAAACTTCGATATTAACGCTAATTAAGGACGAGATTAATTTCGGTACAAGAACCGCCACCCGGTTGATAACTTACAAAAAGATAACGGCGAATTCAGTCATGCTGATTTAATGGCAAAGATAACAGTGCTGAAAGATGTTCCTTTTGAGATGTTACAGTGAATTTGACATAAAAAAAATCACAACATTACATAAGGCCAATTTATTCTAATCATTAAATCATTTTGATGATCGATCAAAATAACTGTAGACTGTGAACATACATATTATACATATACATGTACCAATAATCAAATGTAATATAACACGACTATCCTTATATATAACTCGTCGAGCTACGTCATACACATAATGGCTTCGATCTATTATACTTTTGCCTAATTTGCGTGCTTAAATTTACCAAGATAATAATTTCCTATAATACGCGTCCTATGATATGCAAAGACAAACAGGCATTGCGCAATGCGCTACGCTAATTGACTAATCGCGTATTTGCAATCGCTCTTGCGACCAATGGCAAGAGTCGTATCGCTGCTATCGCTTTCCTTCGCCGCGACGTGCCGGAATTCGCGTTGAAACCATCGAAAATCCCATTACAGAACTACGGGCGTCGTAATTATGGCGTGGCGGGTCGCATACGTGCCGCACGTACATAGCATCCTACCGCGTTCGCACACCTCCGTGTATGTACACATGTACACGGGGCACTCGTCACAGCTCGCAATGCGACGAGAAATTTAGTACACGATAAGGTCGTTGCCATCGAAAGAGCGCTCGCGAAATTATAACCGATTTTCGGGAGAGATAGCCGAAGAATGGGAGTGCTAAATTTCGAGCTTTACCACAATAGAATTCGCTTTGTGACAAACGAGGGCTCTCCTATTTTTCCCAAATAAATGTCCATCGGAATTTCGAGCATTACTACAGCGTTTCGAATGCGTAATTATTTATATGGCATTGAGAGCTTGTTTTAAAAATCTTTCGCATACACACACAAACATATTTTAATGCACATGCCCACATATGTGTTGTATAGTTAATAGTGTATATGTACTCGTCACAGCTTGCAGCACAACCGAAGATTCGTATAACGCGATAACGTCGTTCATGCGCAAAACGCTTGGGAAATTACGACCGATTTTTGAAAAGAGATATCAAAACGGCAGAAGTGGGTACGCGATTTAAGATTTTTTTGAACTAATGTATGTAACTTTGTGAAAAAAAAAAAAAAGAACTGGTGCATTTTCCCCCTTGGGATCGTCATTGCAACGTTTTTAGAAAATGCAATTTACGGAGCCTGCATTCAACGCTCGGGGACAGCACGGGATATTCGGGATTCATCAGTGTAATGCGATCACAATGATTAAGGGCAGTGGAGTGGACGACGTTGGTAGCGAGAGAATGGGTGGGCGAAGGAGAAACAGAGAGGGAGAAAGAGCGAGAGAGAAGGAGAGAGGCCCGAAGAGGGGTTGAAATATACGGAAAAGCGGTGGCAGACGTGGAAGAGAGCCCCCGTTCTCACCTGCATATTGTATGCCGTATGCTGCGAGTTTACCGCACTGAATTACCACCGTTTCCCCCCCCCCCCCCCCCCCCACGGACTCGGGAATTCTTTGGGGCGTCCGCCCCGCGCTCTCGAATCCTGGTGTAATTAACCTTCAAGTTAACTCCGCGTGTCCGCGGTTATACCATTGTTACACCTGGAATCTCGCGAATTAGGGCAATTCCGGGATCCGCGAGCGGGAATATCGGCGCTCGATCGCGAGAATCACCACGGGACCTTCGTCTGAGTGAGAATTTCGCTGATGGATGATATTCGACTTAATTCCGTTCGTTCCCATATGGCTGTATGTACTAAAAATGTATATGTTGAATCTAATCTTGAACATAATTTGATTTCTTCGCAATGTGTACACATCACCGAGTGACATATCTTCAATACGTGATATTACTTCTATATCAATTATACGTAAAATTATGTGCAAATGTAAATGCAGAAAATACATACCACAAAATAATATAATGCAAATATATAAATCATTTTAAAAAGCACATTAAAAAGATGTTCAATGTTCAAGGTAGGAACAAAATAATTAGTGTTATTCTTGACTCTTTGAAGTAAATCATTTAAAATTGTATAATATCATGAAAAAAATTGATTGGAAGATTCAATTTACTACGCAAGTTCAACATTTATAATTAAGAAGATTTGATTGATTTAACAAAGAAATTATATCTAAAAGCAATTATCAGTATGCTAATTTAATTATAATTCATTGCTACGATAAAAATTATTAACAAGTTTTCTTACAACATCAGTTTTCTTACGCGCCATCTTAGTTAGTATGTTTTGTTAATAATTTTGATGTATATACGTTGGATTGATTTTTATAAAGAGTTATCTCTACGGTATTAACTTTGTTGTGCAACAAATATGATTACCTATAATCGTTAATTTGATTCGGCTGTACAATTTACTTACTTTTAAAGCAGTATACATCTGCGATAATGTCATTTAAAAGTTAAGTTCCATCGCGCGTTCAATGGCAATACTTCTACTCTCACCAGCGAAAGAAAACTTTTGGTTGGGCTTGTCTATAGGCTTCACTCACACGTGGAAGAAATGAATACAGATAGACGCAGACTAATGCTGCATTCCCACGAGACGTGAACCACGAACGTGAATTACGACTCGTGTGAACGTGGTATCGTGAAGATTGTCTGTGACATCGATATCTCCACGACTCAGTCGTAATAGGATCAAATAGGTTTGATTTTCAGTCGTGTGGCGCCAAAAGGATGTCTTTTGCAGCCTTTAACCAGATGTGTATTAAAAAACAAACAGTAGTCTCACTTTGCCAAAAATCATATCAGTAATATATTTTATATATTTTATATATTATTTCTTGCGCATGATTGAGACTACAGTCCATTTGATGTTACGAAAGTTTCGAAGCATTTTTTTGATCGGTTATAAAATTCTTTTTCCCAATTTTGATCAATCAAAATCTTAGGAGCATTTATAGCGCCAAGTAGATCGCACCCCGAATTATCAGCCAATAACATTGCGATCGTTTACAGCTCAGATTAAGACAAAGGCTATTCAGATTCTCACCCAAGTATCATTTTACTCTTGTTGTTCGCCGAATATTAAACAAAGATAACATGATATCTGTGGAGCACTCGAATAAGAATCTAAATGCTGCCAAAAGTGTAGACAAAGAGTAAATTTACTGTTCTTATTTGCTATGATCACAATTTGATTTACACTACTGTCGTAAATTAAAAATTTCATGTAAACAGTTTACGCTTTCCACTAATAGCAAATTCAGTTGGTCGCATTAGTGCATATTAAAGCCGCTGTACAGTGTTTTATCATAATCAGATGTCATTTTTATCATTTCCATTTCACAACCTTAAGAATAATCACTCTCTTTTTTAGTGACGATGTTTTTCTAACATCGTCTATCCTGTATGAACAACATGTTCAATGGTCGTTTATCTTATAGTGTTTGTATTCATACATGAGAATTCCTGTGATACACTCGTGCGATTAATAAAAGGTTCAACATAAATCATGGACAAAGGAAAGAATTTTCGAGGGTTTATATTATTCATCATCGTAGAATTGATTTTCATTATTATTATTATTGTATATTATATTAATATATAATATATATAGCTTCCACTACAATGCCTTACTGATGAGTTCAGCATAGTGGAAACCGGGACGAAATGCCAAAATTACGCGATATTCTTCGCATTATATTTGCGGCTGATGAAGCCAGAGTAAAATCGAAATTTATTCGGCTTATATAATTATGTAATTATCACTATTTTTTTTTTACTTTTATAATAATTTCTTATATGTATGGTCGGTTTTTGGCCTAAGTTTCATTTGTAATGATTGTGTGTGTGATAAGATAATATTTACCTAACTCATCCATGTGGTGATAATCCAAAAAAGTGACATAATTTGACAAACGTGATTTTCGAATTAATAACACTTTTAAAGTAAGGGAGCAATATGATAAATGCATGACAAACGTAAATCGTAGAAATTCTCGACTTACTTCGAAGCTCAGAAGAAGTTAGCGTTTCCCTTGCCTGTTTCAACCTTCCGGTTTTACCATGCTAAGACGCAATGATGCGTTCCGACGCGAGCGCGTAATTCCCGGTCGTGTTCGGCGTCAGGACGTGCGTAAAAAGAGTAGTAGAGAAGGAGCTGGACCGGAAAGGACGCGGGCGGCAAGGCGGGATGGCGCTTTCAACCGCATTGCAGAATTACCCGGCCAAGTTCCTGCTCGGAGAGCATAAAACAACCGCCAGCGGCTGCTGGCCGACGCCAAATTTATGACGCGCTTATATGCCGAAATGGAAAAGCGCATGGAAGTCAGTCCTTACCTAACTTCGCTACTGGTCGAGTCGTATCGCTTGATTTTATCGAAACTCCACACGGCGATTATGAATCGCAGAGGTAGAATATATATGAAATGGCGCCAACATTTTATATCCTCATACATGAACATCATCATTTCAGCCTGTTAACATGCATTCGGAGTAAGTTTGACTTTTAAATTGGATAAACATAGATATAAAGGCTCATTAAATCTATCTTTCATAAAACGACCATGTGATAAGCATATATTTTTATAGACCTGCCATATTCTTCCGAACTACATACCTATATAAATATATATGCAGTGAGGGGCGAAAGTCCCGGAACGGCTGAATATCTTGGAAAGTACTCATTTTTTTAAAAAGACGTTTCCCACAAAAGTTGTACGATTTAAAAAGATTTACTGAGATCTTATCGGTTTGACCTTGGGTGATATGTCGCCATATATGTAAACAGACCTTTTCACTATACAACTTTTGTTGGGAACATTTTTCTAAAAAAAAATGCATACTTTCCGAGATATTCAACCGTTCCGGAACTTTTGCTCCTCACTGCATATACATATATATAGTATATATTGTATATATTATATGCATTTATATGTATATACTCATTTATCTATTTACTTAAGTTAGCACAAACAGACTTTCACTTTGATATCTTTTTATTTTATGTTTCGAACGTTTAACTGATTATCGCTATAATTATGGCAATGAGGAACGTTGTGTACGTATATTAATCAATCAAATCACATTAATTGTCCCTTCGTTTCTTTCCATATTACTAACAGATGTGGCGCAATTACTCGCGCCACGCGCAGAATCACGTCGACGTGGACAGCTTCATTGGCCTCGAATAGAAGGAAGTTCAACCTTAACCGAACAACCAACCGGTCATGGTTCTGGCTTTGATGGTCTGTTACGGGCATCTTATGCTTGCCGGCTATCTGGCCTTGTCTTCCCATCTTCCCTCCTTATTTCGCGTGCAATTCTCATTGTAAGTGCTACTCCTCCGCGCCAGGAATCGCGGCCACGTCCGTGCCAGTTTCTCGAGATGTAACTCCGTAGATCGTGACTGCGCGCGAATCCACCCGAGGGAGACATACGTTCGCTGCTACGCCATTTCCATCGAAACTACCTCGACGGACGCAACGCTTCGGATTGAAGAGTCAAACGTAATAGCAAGAACATAATGTGAAAAACTTGCGAAAATTGTTCTGAACATATGAGAAGCCTCTGTAACAATGAGTGTTCCAACAATAAGTAATAATGCCGAGAATTTTCGATTTAAGCGCGGACATTCTTCTTTTGTTTTAAAATCTTCAAACCTCAAATTATCATATCCTATTCAAAGCCGTATAAATATGTTATAAATGGATAGATACGAGAATTTTCAATTAATAAAATTCATATGCGTGTGTGCGTAAATTATGAGGCAATTTAATTAAACGTTATTACATTGTATAAAAAATCATTTTAATCAATAACAATACGAACTGATGTAACCTCTGTAGAAGCTAATACACGTGAGGGAATTGGTGCAATGACATGAAAATTCCTACAATTCATAAGATCACAGTAAACGTGATAAACAATGGGATTATTTTACTAATTTCCAGTATCATGAAAGATTATTTTAATCAATGACGCAATGTCATATAAACTGGCAACTCCTGTCAAAGCTAATGCACGTGAGAAAATTGGTGTCGCGCATATCACATCACCGATTACGTGCATTTAAACGCTCTCCTAGTTATTATGCATACCGCTATTATAATATTATTATACGTCAATATAATACGCATTTTACAACTGACGCGTCCAAAATTTAAAAGACCGTACACTTGACGTCATGATAATCAGTATTCAGGCCCGATTTTTATATAATACCCTTTTTTTAATATTAGAAGCCTAGTACGCCACATTCAATGTTTGTATAATTACTTGGTAAAAATAATCGTTATTAGGAGTACCATTTTGTTACTGCTCTAATGTTAGTAATAATAATTGTATTTATGCAAAGTATAAAGAAAAACGGTCTAAATCGAGCGGTAATAAGATCTTTTAATTAATAGTTTACAATATTACTAAGAAACATAAAATAAAAATATAAAAAAAATCGAACGTTTCAGAACTCACAAAGGTCTTTCTTCAGCGACTCATAAAGATGTTTCAATGTCAATGAGATAAACGCATAATCTTACGGTCATAGCGACATGGTGTGGTATTATGATGGTATGACAATTTGTTTGAAAAGAAATGATTCTCCTGTTTTTGTGAGAATGTGTGTGGAAATTGTGTAAAATGTATGAAAATAGGGAGCATCATTACTTGTTCATCTGATTCTGTTAAGCGCAAGTGTTACAATTCAAAATTGAGCAAAATCTAATTAAATATATTTATATAGTTCTATATACAAAGAATATATATTAATTAGCATCAAAATGACTGTAATATAGTCATTTCTTTTTGATGTCACTGTATACACTTTTTATGACGGTAATGATAACTAACTGAAAGCTAAGATTGGAAAAGTCACTTTTGAAAAGTGTCTTGTCACACCATTAAGTATTACTTACTGAAAGGAATAACTCATTATTTGTAATGTATTGATTCGTTATTTTAACTCGTTACAAATAATGATCAACTTAATTTTTTTCAATACACAACGCATATAATGAGCTACTTAAAAAAAAAAATTTTATCCTAACTTTAACTTTCAGTTAGATATTACGTTACCATCGTAAAAAAATTACAACATCATTACAAACTTATTATAAATAGTAAAAATAACAGCATTTACTTTCCACCTCTGATTATTAACATTATATAACTGCAGTAATGACATATAAAAATGAATTTCCTAACTATAATTACTTTATTCATCATGATATTATATAGTTATAAATATCAGATGCTTTTCTTTCAGTGCAGTTGTTAGTAAAAAAAAGTATTATGAATCATATCTATCTGTTATATATTTTCGTCAAAGTTTCCGTTGAAAGTGCAGCCATATTTGTTCGGGGTATAATCGAGATGTAATGCATGATTCGCTCACTCGATCGATCATCCACGTATATCCCAAAACTTATCTAGACTACTCGTGGATCAGTCTGATCCATCAACGAAAGATGAATCCGCTGCTCGTTTTACAACTTAAGATTTGCGTGCCACGAGAAATGGCGAATAAATCAAGTTACAAATGGTTTGACGTGTGGTCAGATTGCGAAGTTTTCCGCAGAATTGGCTGTAAGTCGGGTTGTATCATCGACGGAAGGATCGATGATTCGCGCGCTCGATTCCGCGTCGTTCGCGCGACTCGATTACATCGCAGAAATTGTCAGTGCATCGTTTCTCTCGATTGCAATTAATAACGCTGAAGCAAAAATTGTCACATTACGAAATGACATTATGATACCGTTTTATCGCATTATCGAGAAATTCTATTTCGGTTGATTAGATATCGCTGAAAATAAAGCTTACCATACATTGATAACGTTTGAATTCAATGAACCGCTTATTAGATTATTGTTTAATCCGTCTATCGACCATATGGAATTGTACATCTTCCATTAGCAACCTGATTTAAATTCAGTGCAGATTTTATATTATTTTTATATTATTTAGGAGAGAGTAAAAAAATCTGAAAAAATTCTTGCATACTTGTGAAACGAGTTCTCCTTATCATAGATTTTATATTATTTTTATATATTATTCAGGAGAGAGTAAAAAAGTCTGAAAAAATTCTTGCATACTCGTGAAACGAGTTCTCCTTATCATAGAAGTCAGATTGTATTTTACTTATTTTTGTAGATTTAAATTTATCTAGATTCACAGAATTCATAATAAAAAAACGACTATGCCTTCAAAATCCAACTTGTCAAAATCAGCGAAGATTGTCAAATAATATAACACATTTTTAGATTTATATATACGGAAATTATATTATATATTATACGTATATCCTCATACAGAGTAATATATATATTATGACATAAATAAATATTTAATAATTTAATGTAATGTGTTATATTTACATTTTTTGTTCTTTGTAAATTAACTTTGTAATTAATATCGTTTTTTTATAATAAAAAATAATAATCTCATACCATAAATCTTAGATATTAATATGAATTTAAATGAAATGCTTTATGCTTAAAAGTTTCATCGTAAAATTTTCTTATCATTCTGCGTATCGATCGGAAATTAAACAGGTCCGAGTAGTCGCGTAATTAGTCATGTAATCCCTTGGAGAATATACGGAGAAGTTCGAGGGGACTGAATGAAGGAGGGATCCAAGATGGACTCAGGGGATTCGCGAATCCGGTCACGGTAGAAATTAATTTTCGACCGCTGGCGGTGGCGCAGGAAGAGGGAATTTAATGGCGCCCAGAAATCAGGAGTGATCGCGCTAATTTGAGACTTCGTCCACCTCGCTTTCCTTCCTCATATTCTACAAATACTCGACTGAGATCGAGGAAATAATTTACATATAAAGGTAATACAAATTAATTTAAGAAAAATAAAATAGAATGCGTTTCATTTTGAAATTATTTAAAAATACTTAAACGTCTATCTTTTCACACATGCGCGTATCATGACATTTCGAGATTTCTTTTGAAATTGTATTTTCGTATTCTGTTTATCTATTCAGATTTTAAATTCTAACAATCTTTCGAAATTAAAAGATAAAGATTGAATAAATAAATTTGTAATTTAATAGTTTGTGTTTTTTTAAGTGTAACGTTTGATGATATTTATAAAGAATAGAAATAATTAATTTTATGAGAGTATCACTTTCTTATAGTCAATATCATTAAATAGATATAGCAAAAAAGATCTTAGCATTATTTTATGTATACTTCAATTTATTTTAGTTGATTTTCAATCCACTAAACGTTTAACAAAACTTTGCATAAAAATGATTAGAAATCATCTTTCAAGTTTCTTATAAATACATATTCTTTTAAAGGTAAATTTTCCATAATTAATTTTTGAACTTTTTTTAATTGTATTAAAAGAAACATGCTTTCTTTTAATACAAGAAGAAATCTAAATCTTCTGAAGTGTGAAATCTCATTCTAAAAAACTAAAAATCGGTTTTGAAAAAATAAAGATATTTTTACTCTCGAACGAGATTGACAGACATTTCACTCTTTATATAGAAGTGAGATTTCATTCGTTTGAAGGAAGATTTCAATCATACCAAGAAATGAAGTCTCACTCCAAAAAAAAGTGAAATTCTATTCCTCTGGAGTGAATTTTACTCTAAAAGAATGAAGAGAGAGAGAGAGAGAGAGAGAGAGAGAGAGAGAGAGAGAGAGAGAGAGAGAGAGAGAAGAAGAACGAAAAACCTATCACTCTTTCTCAAGAGTGAAAAATGTTCACTTTTTTTTCAAGACTAATTCAATTTTCACTCCAAAAGATTTAGAGAGTAAGTACTAAAAAGAATATACTTTTATTTATTTGATTTATTTTATGCTGTTACAATATAAATATTGTAATACAGTATAATAGTAGATACCCAAGTGGGAACAGAATACCAGCATTAACTTCTGGCAACGTACCGATTGTGTACTGAAAAACGGATTTTGTTTATCAGTACTAGTTCTATATTGGGCCATTAAATAAACAACATTATGGTACTCTTCCAGCGTGTGAATCGGTATTGAATAATAATACCGAGCTAGTATATTATTAGTAGATCTTCGGTATGATATCTGTACAGAAATTAATAAAGAAATGTCTTTACATATCAGTACAGGAACAGTATATTGCCGATATATCATCGATATCATATTCGTACTGAAATTGACAGAAGAAGTATGTCAAGCGACAATACCGAACCAGTACATTGCTGGTAGATTTTCAGTACCGCATCTATATTGAAATTGTCAAAAGTAACGTATCGGGTGTCAGCATTGAAACGGTAAATTGCCAGCGGATTATCTGTGCCATCTTTGTATAGAAATTGGTGAATTAACTCGTCCTTTGTCTCCTAGTAACCAAAATTTTATTGAACGAACTATAATCTCTGAATTACATGTATAAAAGTCAATGATCCTGTTTCGAGAATCAGGTAAATTTTTTTAAATACTATATAATAATTAAGGTGCTCATTATTGTATTATATATTATTAATAATTATTTTAAATTATATTGAATAATTTTATTTTTATTCATGATTTTTTTTCAATTATTTTTACAGTTAACCTAAAACATCTCATGCTATTGACTGTGAAAAACGTATCTGTTACGATTGATTTATATTTGCTGTGATAAATTTATTTTAATATAAGAGAAGTAGTACGGATTTTCTATACAATACTAGTACTGTGTGTGTTATAATATTATTAATACAGAATCAGTACTGGTACTTATTGTGAGAAGTCAGCATCCCTAAATGTGAATTTTGATAAAATCATTATTGCATTCGTTTGTCCACTGTTTGTCCACCCTATTATTATTATATTATTCATAATAATGAAAAATATAATAATAATAGGGTGGACAAACGTAAATAAAGGGTGGACAAACGTGGACAAACAGTGAACAAACGAATGCAATAATGATTTTACCAAAATTCGCATTTAGAAGTGCCGACTCCTCAGAGCTGCTCTGAGAAGTCGGCATCCCTAAATGTGAATTTTGATAAAATCATTATTGCATTCGTTTGTCCACTGTTTGTCCACGTTTGTCCACCCATTATTTTCATTTTTCCATCCTCCAAAAAAAAGTTATACAAAAAAAAATTGTAGTACCCCCAAGTGATTATTTTTCATTATTATGAAAAATATAGTAATAATAGGGTGGACAAACGAAAATAATGGGTGGACAAACGTGGACAAACAGTGGACAAACGAATGCAATAATGATTTTACCAAATTCACATTTATGGATGCTGACTTCTCATTGTTAGTACTGCTGCAGCATTATGATTCGGTAACCATTTTTGATATAATATTGTTACTGCATTAGGTACAATATGTGTACTAATTTTCGGTATTATTGTGGTACTGTAATCTCGCATTGTAATACCGTACTATAATGGTACCGACGTTTAGAAACATTACGACACCGTAATCCCGTACCATAAGAGTACTGTATTTCGAGTCTTGGCCCGTTGCTATTATCCCAGTATTACATCAGTACAATACCAATACTGGCATCCGATATCACGCCGGTACTGAATACTATAAGTTGGTACTGGGCCAGTATCTCGCCGGTATTCAATTCCCACTTGGGTAGAAGAAAAAAAAAGCATCTCTAAAAGCAATATTCACAGTTATTTATATTTAAGACTGTCTTATGTATAGTCTTAAAATATCATAAATCAATTAGAATGCTATATTAAGATGTCACGACATTACTTATGACGCTTTAAATAATAAAGACGAACTATGCAACCGCCCTAAATTGTTCAAAATGCTGGAAACTGAAAAAATGATATTTGACTCTCAATAGAGTCAACAAGAGCCTGAATAGAAAAGTATAATAAATCAAACCAAATTGTCGATCACAAGAATATGGCGGAACTAACAGCTTCTTTTTTTGTGGAACGCTCCGAATCGGGAGAAGACGAACGAGACGCGATTATTCGATAAAAACTAGCAGTCCGAAATCGGGTAAATATTTATCGAGCAACACGAGCGATCGTTCGGTCATGCGAAAACGGCAGCGCTATTGTCATGGTCGGACATTAACGGATGGCTTCCGCGGCATGGCTGCGTATAAGAGATGCAACCATTTTTTTCCAAGCGTCTTTTTATTCTACCGCACGTCGCGATGCATTCGAGATGCTGTACTCGATCGCGTGCGATCGATGTACTCCTGTCGTCTGGCCCGACTCAACCAAAATTGCTTACGACATTTCAATATAACGTCGAACTGCATACAGATATGTACTACATCATAACTATATTTATATTTTGCACATTACGAACATGTTACAGCATATTTATTTCATTATTTATTTCTTCATGTCAAGTGAATATAACAAACAGTTAAAATATTAAGTTGAACGAGATCACGTCGTCACACAAAGGATAGATATTATATTTTTCCACTTCTACATTTACGCGCTGTCGCGTCACTTTCGTTTATTCGTTTATTATTTTGAAAATAACTTCATTTGATAATTAAACAAGGAGAGAGAAAGCGAGAGCGAAGGAGAGACGACAAAAGGAAAGGTGAAAGAGCGTCAAAGCGAGAGGAAAAGGCGGAATCGATTGCTCGCAAAAAGCTTGTCCTTCGTTAGGGGAACAGCCTCATCGTCATCTTTGTTCGTTTCTGTAAGCTCGTACGTGAGTCGCATCACCGGTTGCAATTACGCTGACCTCGAAAAACTCGTTAATCCGAAAGATAATCAGCCCGCCGAAATGCAAGCTCGAACGCGCCCACCGGCTCGACGGAACCTATTAAGTTTCCATACGTGCGCGGAAAATTAGCGAGATAAATTCGCGATGCGTAGGAACGCTCGGCAAAGAGAGCGAAAGTCACGATCGTAAATTGCAAATGCAATTGAAGTTTGCACTCTGGTAAATATATTGTCAGTTTTTAGCGGTATAATTTGTGAATTCTAATTACTCCCACCGTTCTTAGAGCAAATTCTATTGGACGTATTCGGTGCACATTGGTGCACATCAGAGCCTTCATACACAAATTAATTTAAAGATACGAGTATTTAATATAAATATAGAAAAACAGGTTAAATCGTGTGAAATCCACAATACATTTATTGCACTGTTAAATAAAAAAAATGTGTTTAGTGTGTAATTCGAAATATCACTTTCTTTTACACTTATTGTTAGATTCTGTAATTCGCATTAAGGTCGGGAATTCTACTCAGACTATTTTACAACGTATAATAGATTGCACTTATTAAGCTTACCGCCGCGGTACGAACATTATGAGAATTTCTCGGGAATTGAGGGAGCAGGTTGCACGCGTAGGATTATGTACGGCCCAGCTAGATGATACAATAGTGGGCTCGGAAATCCCGTATGGATTATTCTGCGAATGATGGACTCGGTTGACCGTCTGCTTTCGTCACTTCCAGATGGCTGCTTTGCCAGGATTTCTGCGCCGAGCAAGGTAGATTGGCATTCGCCGGATAATGAACGTTTGCCAAGTAATTATCGCAGCCACGTGCCCGCCGTGTAATTAAGAAAACATACGAAATGCTTCTCCGCTTTTCTCATACTTCTCCCGACAATTTTTTCTTATTCCGACTAGATCATATTTCCGATTAGAGCGATTTTCTGTCCAATGCGCAGATGCACATTGCGTAATTTAGCGCGAATTGCATGCGTTTGCGTGAAACGGAGATTATCCGGTTTACACGAAATTTACTTTTGCAGTTGGAACAAAGTTAGCTATATAATAAACTGCATTTGATTACTTATTGACAAAAGGTTGTTCAGAAAAATTCTTTATACGGGATGCACCGAATTTAAATGACCAAACTTCGAAGGCGTGTAGAGAATTGATAAATTAGGAAAGAAAGTTCTTTAGAAATATGTTCATTTTTGCTTCGCGTTTTAAAGAAAATCACAAAAAATGAGAAAAAACATAGTTTTCATTTTCGTACTTATTTATTATTTATTCATTCACACGTATTTATTCACTGTATAATTGTTACATCTTTTATAATTAATTATATAATCTTTATAAATATTGACTGTAGAGAGAGAATATAAAAATTTTTAAAGTTATGTATTATTTTTTATTTTTTAATGGCATTTATTTAGTAATTTGTTTACCGAGTTTTCGATGAATTCAACAGCATTGTAAAATTCGATGATAATTTAATAAATTACGTTATTGATTAATATTGGGAGGGATTATTTTCAGTATTACAACATGGCAAACAGTTTGATATTTTAATATACAAATTGATTTATTTATTTAATTAATTTACTTAAGTATAATATTCAGGATTTGATACGCGATATTGTCATTCGATTCGTCATGTTTGGAATATTTTGTATTACACAGAGTAGTATTATTAATTGTGTGAATGCTTCAGTTTCATATCATAATCATATATTTTTCTTTATTAAGTCTTCGTATTTGTGTATATATGTAATATATTTAAAAAATAACAGTGTGTATATATTTGTGTGTGGGAATATACATAAATATTTTTAGCTGTATTATAATAATTACTAATCATTCTAAAACATTATATTACTTAGTTTTAAGAGAAACTCATTGTATTGAATACGTCAATTAATATATGCCAACTGCATATTCCATGTTAATAATTTGATACAATGTGAGATTTGAATTACCTAGAACATTAAAAATTCAATTATATATACGAATCATATAATTATTTTTAGTGTTTATTTGATACAATAATATGTTACTTATTCGTTGTCCTTCGTGAAAGGCTAGCTTGTGTTCGAGTACTGGCAACATTGCTACTTATTCCAAAAGATTAACTCTGCAAGAAGTCCTGTGAGCGGAATCTTGATCCGTCCAGTAAAAACGAACCGGCCGGCCCTGTACCGAGAGCTGCGCCGGAGTAAGGACGAGCTCTTCGAGACGGAATTGAAGGAACGAAGAACCGATGGAACGAAATTGCCTGCGATGTACGATGAACGTGGATGGGGTGGATCGCGGGCTGGGTTAGGTCCCCGATCTCGTTAAGACACAATAAAATTGCACGGCGTAAAAAAAGGCCGCGAGGCAGAGATTGCTCCGAGCGATCTCCTAATCAAGCTCCCGCCATCTCGCCACCCTTGCCCTTTTTATCTATTTTTTTTCTTTCCCGCAATCCGGATACTTATTATCGCTCAAGGCGCCATCGCGTCGGCTTCGATCTCGATCGAGACGAACAGAACTCGATCGAGATTTCAGCCACGATATTTTGTATTTGGCAACAATTTCCATGATCATGAACATGGATTTCTCAAGAAGTATAAAGTGTTTTAAGTGTATTGCTAATTGAATTCCAAGTAAGTTCATTATTAGAATTAGAAATTGTCCTTGCATTTCATATATTACGAAAAATTAAATAATAAAGACTCTCGTTTGTAGGTTAATATACAATATTAAGTATTTCATCCAGAGACAAATTTGTGCAATCGAATTAACAAATGAGATAAAACTTTCTATTTAAGATTACGCGAATTATTTTATTTTACATGTTCCTATAATTAGAATATATCTTTGTGACAATTAGGATTAAATTATATTTCGATGTTTTATACTAATTTAAAATTTTAGGATAGAATTCGACAGAATTTTAAAATTGATGTAATTTAAGTTAAAGAGCGAACGAATTTTTAGTTAAAAGGCAAATTCTGTTTAACTTAATTTTTTAATTTTGACTCGTGCCCGTCTTTATGAAATATTTATTTATTAAAATTCTCTCAAATTGAGTCCAATTAAGCTGTTTTCACACTCTTTGGCAGTAACAGTTATTTGTAAACTATATTTATATTTGTGGCTAATTGGAATACTTTATGAGGTAAAAGTGTCAATCAGTAATAAGAAAAATTAATTCGAATATAAAATTATAAAATTAAACTTTATACTTTTACTAATTCTGAAAAATAATATGGGTGTAGTTAACATCTGCTGAACTTAATAAGTTTGCCGGAAGAGAAAGAGAGAGTGAGAGAGAGAGAGAGAGAGAGAGAGAGAGAGAGAGAGGAGGAGAGGGGGTTATGGGTGTTCTTGGATTAAAACTATTGAACTGTTTCATGGTTCGTTCGTTGATAACTGATTTTCTATTTCAATTTGATAAACGGATTATTATCGATTAGTAATAACAAAAAAACTGTTTAAGAGCTAAACAACAAGAACTGAGACTGGTAATTGTGAACGATTCCTTAATTTAAAAAAGTTCCATATCATACAAAAAAAAAACTCTTTGTTTTTCATTACATCCTACTTCAAAATGTCATCTTTTTTCTTTAAGAAAAAGAGAAATTCTTACCTATGTATGTGAAATTAAATCTCAAATCCCTATTAGGAGGAAGTCGCCTATATACCCCCTAACGTTTAAACATAATTGTAACAAAAGTACTGAAGAAATCAGAATATTTCTGTACTTACATTAAACTTTTTCATTGGTTCATTGGCAATAAAACAAAACGATACCTTTGCAAAAATAAACACATTAAATTATTGTTTAAATTAGATTTTAAAAAAGTAGCTTTTTCTTGTATCTTTTAAACTAAGGGTGAGCAAACAAAAATTCCTATTGAGCATTCGTAAGCAAACAATAAGCAAACGAATGCATGAAGAAAAAAATCGATTTTTTAATATTGGGAGGCCAGCTTCACTCAGGTCGAATATAATCTCTATCGATTTGACGATTTCGTAAAGATTTGTTTTACAACTGTTTTTGTAAAAACGCATAAAAGAATTACCAACTCTTTTTAAACGGACTCTTATCCTTCTTTGACAAGTAAACCTTTTTATTTTATTGTATGTACATACTCCACTTTTACCTTCAATTAGTTCTGATACTATTTGACTAATCGATCTTACTGGTTTTATGACTATTGTCTATGTAAAAGATGGGTTAACGTAATCAATTATCAAGTTATATAAAATATTCATATAGGCTTCTCGCATGAAATTTTGCGACTGCGACGATTCTTTACGAAAAAATTCTTATTGTTCTTTAACAAATGCGTCTGTTTGCTTAAAACATACGTTATATCTTTACTTTTAATTAATTTCGGTCTCTTCCTCGCTCGCGAACGTTTGTATTAAAATGGAAGATGCGAGAATTGGGTCAATGATCCGCTAAATATATCTCAGCCACAATGGAAAGTTCAATCGATAAAGGAATTAAGAGTTAAGTCAATAGTACGGGGGCAACCAGAGTCAATATCTCAATGACATAATCTAACTGAGGTTTTTTTTATTCGAGGTTTCGTAGTCGTCATTCACAAGATCTTCGCGACAGAGTGTCGCATATGATACAATACAATAGTTCTCATGAACCAGAAGATATTTAGTTAATTTATTTCAGTTTATACAATAAATAACTACTAGACTTTAAAATTTTTGACGTCAATAATTTTCAAAGATGAGTGTCAGTATACAGACAGATATAACATATTTAAAAAGTCTCGTTCCTTTTTATTCGGTACACAATGTATAACTTTAAGAGAGAGTGTTAAGCCCAAGACACAATGCGAGGGAATAGCGATAGCGATAAGTTTCAACCTATCAAAAATGTGTATTCCGGTGTATTCGATTTCTGAAATTGAAGTTGAAACTTATCGCTATCGCTATTCCCTCGCATTGTGTCTTGGGCTTTAGACGTGTCCTTTATTTGCTACAACGATGACACAGGTGAAAAAAAAAAAAAAACAGTTTTCCAGAAAATGAGTGTTAATGTTTTAAATTATTAAAATATTTTGTGAAATAAAATATCTTTGAAACGAGAATGCATCGACCAAATAGGAGATACGGAAAACGTTGCAGAAAATCTGGCGCGTACATGTGCTTAATATACATGGTGCATTTGGAGGGTTAATTCGGTAGACAATTGCGCACACGCGGAATGCGCGTAATCGCGATCCCGGGAACCGCGCTCGCGTATCGGTGCGTTCTAATTTGTCCAGCTGCAACCGCCGGGATTGCGCGGCCCATAATCACGTATATGAATTCGTGCAGTCGCGTGGATCGCGTGAGCAGCTGCGCTTCGTATTGCGCACGTAGAGCGGATTCCGGCTCGTGATCGCGCTCGCGGAGTAGCATTTTCATGAGGTGGACGAATATCTCTGGCTATGAAAACGCCCGAGCGTGTCCGACCAAATTGCGTCACGCGTCAAAATATCTCGCGGGCGCCATCCACGCAATTTTTACGAAACATTTCCGCTTGCTAAGAACGAGTAAAAGCGAAGTAAATTGATGCACGTCCGAACGCTTCTCTCGATAAGTATAATTACATGCAAACTATCGGATTTAATTGCAAATATATAATTATATGCATAAACTATCTGATATAATTGCAAATTAGACGTGATACAATGTACTTTAGCAACGTGACAGTACTTGGTAAATATTGGTTAATTAATTATTAGAATAATGTGGATGTTAACAATTATATAATTTAACTATTATATAAATGTATATACAATATACCACATTTAATGTATGTACATAAAGTTAAATTCACTTTAGAGCTGATATGCACATATTAAAGGACACACATATCGCTATTCTAAGCTGCAAATGTTATTACTCTCAAGCATATTTTTTCCATATTTTCCGTTATAATTAATTCGTCTCGATAATCTTCGCTCTTTCGAGAGATTTAAACGGGTAACAAGGGGATATGTGTATGTAACATTTGCATTCAGAAAAAAAACTGTTTAAATGGACTCGTTGTCGACGCGGCAAAGGTTAAGAGCTAGCAGAACATCGACGTTGTGACGGGAAATGACATTTACACTACATGAAGCCTTGGTAACTCGATTTTTCGGTACAATGTGGTTTTCATCCGGGTTTTCCAAATGGAAAAGTCCGATAATGGTGCAACTATTTAAAGTGCACCGAGCGGACCTATTCTCAATATTGCACAATGCAATTTCCAACTGTGTACATTCAACTCTCGTTGTTATATCTACGTTATCGTCTTTTTCCTCAAAAAAATATTTAACAAAATATCAAAATACAAGATTCGGGCAATCAACTATTTACTTGCATATATTATATTAGCTCCTTTGTACACTACAACTCACTTCATACACAGTTCCAGAAAGATACATAAATTGCGGTAATAGATTCGTTAAATCCAATAGCATTAATGAAGATAAATTACACTGTGTGATATAAAACTAATTATAAATGACATTTACGTGTAAATGTATTTACTTATCGCAACTTGAGAAATATGGTACGACTTCATATGGTTTAAATAAATGTATTATTTAGTATTATTTATCTCCAAAGTTCTCAACTTACATTTGAAAATATTATAAGGAATCTATTATATATATATTTTTTAATTTTTTAATAAATATTTTTATTTTATTTGCTCATAGCATAAACTTTTAAAGAAACAATAATATAAGCGAACAAAAAATTATTTGAAGTAGAAAAAATCAGTTAACATCACACTCAAAGAAAAATTATAACAGTAAAATAGTACAAGTTGGAATTAAATAATTTAATATTTTTGTTTTAATGTAACAGTCATACAAAGACAAATAACAAAAAACTCGACAAAATCTAATGTTTCCAAAACAAAAGTTGAATAGAACCGGAACAATTTATGGGTGATAATACGTAAGTTATGATTTCAGAATTTTTTCATTTGCCATCATATCCGTACTTTAAAGTCCACCTTCTCGATCGGGTTAAACTCAACCTCTGTTTTGTATTCGTCTAAAGTTGGCTCAAGAAATTCTATCCGAGTCGTATTACCTCGTCACGAGTGGCTTTACCGGCGCTTCTTATAAATTGAATTTCGGGAAACTTTAATGCAGCAAAACACACTTATGGATACTTTAGAAAGTAATAGCATACGCGTTTTAATTTTTTGATACATTTATAATTATATTTATGTTTGTAGAACACTGATATTTAGTTTTAACGTGTTAATAAGAGAAAGAAATATGTGGGTTTTGATTTAAAAGAGTTAACCAATTTTTAAGTTTACACTCGGCAAAAAAAGTTGCGTAGCGAGGTAGATAGTATTAACATAATGTGATCCGCTTATTTGGAAAGTGGTGTAAGTTCAGTTTTGAAACATTATGCATCTCAATGAGAAACGGGATATATTATAAACTCGTGCGGCGTATCGATTTCAACAAGTTCCTGGAGATTGAACTTACACTACTTTCACGACATCTACTCATATCATTCACGAAGATTCATATCAAACTGTAGTAAGAATTTATATAACACTGTCGAAGCTACAACAACATTTTAAAGCAGTATTATCTCATGTGAAAACGTGGAATAGTAATACAAAAATCCGCTGTGAAAATTATGATGTTACTCTCTTTCAGTAATACGAAACATTTGATATCGTATAATCTTGACTTTTTATAGTTACAAATGTTGTGTAACTAAAAAGTTACAAGTGTATTTTATTAAGACACAAAATAGAGCTGAGAAATACGATTGTTCCGTAATATTTAATGCCATATAGGCGACAGGTCATCGATCGGTTGTAGACTTCTGTCTGGAGTCGCGACCTCGACAAAGGTATCAAGCACCACATTCGATTTTATATGATTCTACAGGAATAGTACAATAATTTTTTATGCAATAATTATCCTACATATTTTAATTATTTCGATATAAGTAAAACGATAAAACAAATGCAAACAAAAACGCTTTTAATTAATTAAATTGTAGAATAATAGTAATTATTATTATTAATTATATAATAGACATTGATATTACCATTATTACCTCATAATATTTACTATTTATATAATATAATAGTAATAATATAACAATAAAACTTAAAAAATATTATAATAACAAGTATATCACTGTTTACAGCTATACGAGTACATCTGCTTTTAAATAGATATTTGTTTTCATTTGTCTATAAATTACTTTATTTTAGATTATTCAAGATAAACTACACTTCTCTACAAAATTAAAGGATCACTTGTTCCACCCTGTAAAAATAGGCAAATTTCGAGATAGAATAACTTCGTCAAAAATCATCGAGATTTTTAGAAAAACATTTTAAAACTTTAAATCTCTACTTTTTAGACACGTACTTTAAAAAACCGTATTACTAATATTTCATAAAGTTACACAAACATAAATGAAGATGCATAAGATCTCGAAATTTTTTACGCCGAAGTTCCACGGAGCCAAGTAAAAATTGTACACAAATGCGGTTTACAGCTTTTGAAAGAGTGAATTTAATTTGCTTTTTTGTTCAAGCTCTATACGATTTTTTTCCACCGAGTTTATTTAACGTTGAAGTAAAAATGACCCTTTTTGCTTCAACGTTGAATAACTCGGTGAAAAAAATCGTACAGAAGTCGATAAAAAATAGAAATTAAAGGTAAAGATTCACTCTTTCGAAAGCTGCGTAAACCGCATTTGTGCACAATTTTTACTCGGCTTTGTGGATTTCGTAAAAAATGTTGAGATCTTATGCATTTTCATTTATGTTTGTATAACTTTATGAAATATCAGTAATACGGTTTTTTAAAAGTATATGTCTGAAAAGTAGAGATTTCAAGCTTTAAAATGCTTTTCTAAAAATCTCGATCGATGATTTTTGACGAAGTTATTCTATTATATCTCGAAGTTTGCCTATTTTTGCAGAGTGGAACAAGTGATCTTTTAATTTTGTTGAGAAGTGTATTATTTCTGTACTCACAACCTAGTCTTCAAATTTTAGAATTCCTCAAATTTAGAAGTCTCAAATATACGTAATTTTTTACCTATTATTAAAACCGCCAGATCGACAAATTTTCTGGCAATGAGAATAATAAAGCGATGATTCGACTGTTCTAGAATTCTTGAATATTTATTAGTTTGCCAATTTTAGAATGTGAAGGAATGTTGACTTTATAGAACGCTTGTAATTTAGAGACGCAAACTTTATAGTTCAAACACCTCGCAAATCTTAGAAAGTTAAAAGTTTAGCATTATAAGGAGTTCCTTATTCAGAAATTCTAATATTTGTAAAAATGCGAATAAAATTTGAAATCTGATTAACGTCAGGATTGTAAATTTAAAAAAGCTTTTTGACAGCATGGAGAGACAACTTCTTACAACGCTCTTACTGTTTAGCAGTTGAACAATGTGGATATTGAAGAATTTTTGCAGTCTGTGTTATTTGAGAATTCGTGGATACAGCAACTTTGAAATTTTTAGTCTCGCAGTTGGCGCAAATAAAACAACCGGCTCTGGTTGGATGATCGCCAAAGATGAGACGAAACCGCACGATGAAACTATCGAAAACGTTCGGGGCTATCAAACTTTCATACTTTGAAAATCCACTAATACATCCCTATATAACATACTGGAACTGGAAGTGGTAGTACACGCACGTGCACGTATGCATTCGCATGTATACACACGTTCGTCGAGTAATCTCGACCCCAATATCCGACTGACGTTTTGCGACGGTGACTGCATCTCCTTACTATTTCATACTTTGCCACTCCTGGGGGAAACCGACTAGCTTTCCACTTCTCGGAAAACCTATTTCTTGGGATATCCGGACGGGGTCGAAATAAAAGGGATCGCTGAAATAAAAGGAGTGGATAAAATAAAAGGAGGGCAGTGGCGCGAGATTGCCGAGGTTTGGTGTCCCCAACATGCACTCGCAGTAGCGTCTCGAGTTCGCTCCTCCCATCCCTCGTTCGTCCTTCGTTTCTTCTCAGTTATCCAACCTGCTCCTAAAGTATCAAGAAAAAGTTTCCGTGTGAGACTCGAATGTATGATTTTATTTCAGCAGTCGAGGAATGATTACATATATGTCGTATACGTAGCATATTCATCACGAAATGCTTCCGGGAAAACACGGAGATCTTCTTTAAGCATGCCCTCGGAAATTAAATTATTAAATCTCCGATGTGCACAACCGCGAAATCAGCCGGAACCCCGTGTCCCTTAAATCTCGGTATCTTCCTTCAGGAATTGCAACTGCGCTTATGTATAGGGTGACACAAACAAATTTCATATAGAATACAAATAAATATTGAAATTGAAACATGTATAAAAATCATATTTTTCTTTTAATTAATTTAAAGTTGTAAAGATCAATAAATTGTGAAATTAGATTTTACTCTAATTAAAGCCATCAAGAATTGAAAATTATAAATTAATCAAAACTATTTTAATGTAAATTGAAACAAAAATGACATTCACTTATAAAATAATAAAATATCATTATTCAAAATAATTCCAAAAAAATGTCTACTCTAAATCTTGACTTATGAAATAAATGTCCACTCCATTTTTATTTTGAAAGTACTCTTAAAAATCGTAAAAGATTTCATTCTTATGTCACTAATTATAAGATGTTTTTCAGACTCAAAAGATAACTTTTTTTCTAGTCTATTTTAGTCGAGTTCGCAATGTAATCGAAATGACTCTTACATAGTGTTCTAATAGACCTTGTAAAAAATAAAAATATATTTTTTGTAAAATTTTTTATTAACTGTCGGAAAGGAATTCTTTTTGAGTTCATTTGGAATAGAAATGTAATTCATAAGAATAAAAATAATTTAAGGAAATAAATATTTTTTGATTTCAAATGGATCAGGATATTTGTTATCTGGATATGTAATTATACACTAAAATAACTGTTGAAATTTTAATTGCCGATTTGTATAGAGAATCAATCATCAAAGTGCCACCCCACATTTTTTCTCCACTTAAACCTAAATCAAAAATAATATCCTCGAAGTAGGAATAACATTTTACATTTGTATATAAATTAATAATGTATTTATATCTACAAAAAAGAAAATGGATTGTTGAATTTTATTCGAGATACCCGATATGTACAGAGAACTGATTTTCAAAGTGTTACCACACGTATATATTCCTTTTCTACCTTCTTCACTTTCTCTGCCCTGTGCTTGCAAGAAAAGTGGCGGAAACGCTTGGTTTGGGAACCATGTCGAAACCCGACACGCGTGTATGCGTGCATGTCGGCAGCACACGTATTACAGTTACGTCTCGAGGAACGTTCAACATACATACTTCAGTGACGTTGTGCAATATTATAACGATTGCATTTCGCTTCGATTTCATATATATTCCATTCTGTCGGAAACCATTTCGAATATAACAAAGCGATGCAAAGTTCAATAATGTACAAGAATAAGAAAAAAATCGCTGGATATTAATGATACTGTAAGAAAATTAATTGCTTTTTCTTATTTATCTAGAATCCTGAACTTAAAAGTGAAAAGATTAAACTCCAAGAACGAAAACTCATTAATAAAAATTAAGAGAGAGATAATATTTCTTTACGTTATAAATTATAATAGAGATAATTGCACAGTTTTTTTATTTTCCAAATATTGTACTTTACGAACTAATTGAATCAACGGAAACGCTGTTATTTGCATATATTTATCAACTGATGACATAAGTGATAATAATCTTCTTTTATTGATTTTGAAATATGTGATATTTCTTTAAAGTCTTATTTATATTTAATGATATAATCTGTAACAAAATTTTACTTTTCAAACGTTTTAGAAAATAGATTTTATATTTAAAAAATACTTTTCTATCTACTTTATTTAAATTAAAAACGTTTTATAAATATAAAGCACAAGTAGAACTTCTAACATAAAAAGACTGATTCAAAATTTCTCCAAATAGTAAAACCTCGTCATTGTAAAATATATGATATTTTCACAATGTCCTAAAAAAATTATTATAGATGATTCTTTTAGGACATCGTAAAAATATCATATCTTTTTTAGCTATATCAGATACTGTCATCGATTGACATCTCTTTCAAGTGATGTATTGCTAAAGTGACCTAATTTTTCTCACCGATCATTTACATGCCAAACTACTGTCGACAGTTATCTAGATATCTCTCTCTCTCTCTCTGTCGGAGATAACTGAACTTCCGCGTGATTCACGCATCGCGTGCGATTTAACGCATTTACGGATCGAAATACTTCTAAAAGTGTGCAGGTACACCGAATGCGACGATTAAAGGGGAATATAACATACAAAAGGAACACACATATATGATATATAGGTAGGGTGAGATTTTACCGCGGGGAATTTCCGGACAAATAGGAACCAGGGTACATTCGAACCATGGAACATTTGAGTTTGCAAATACTGCGATGGAGTCCAACCAACTGAAAGGCGCATAGGATGGAAGTGAATACCGTAATACTCAGGTTTGCATAAGGCATATTCCAACGATATATGTATACTAAGGTACGAGCGTAATCTTTGTATTTCAAATATATAGCGATATATAGGCACATCCGAACTGACTATTTTTATAGTCAAGTATTAAATAATAAAAAAAAAGATAATTAAAGCATATTTTAATTTTTCAAATTAAATTAATTTAGTTCAGCTTAACTAGAATTGACAATTTTAGGAAAAAGTTATTCATGACATATATAATAATTTGTTTTGATTTTTTTTCGTTTTCCTTTAATATTTTCGATTAAAAAGATTTATTTTTAATTTAAATATTTTATAAATATCTAAATTCTGCATAAAGTATACTCGCGGAAGGAATATTTTTGTAATTAATTTGTAAAGCTTTTTCTACACTTATTATTTTTTATAATATAGTCTAGAAACATAAAGATTAAGTTTTTCGATTTTATTTATAATATAATATTTTTTAGCCTTATTTATAATTTCTTATCCCTCCCCCCTGGCAGAAATATTGAAAAGGGGATTACTGCAAATGTATCGATTTCTCCATTTCATTGCAAACGTTGCTCGATGCGATGTCAGTATCGTTATGTAGGTACTCGAGGTGTATTACTGATACGAGAGGGAGACTGCGCCTTGTCAATATTGGTCTCAAGTGACAAAGGACTAATCAGGACTAGGCTCAGTGGTGGACATATTGCTTATTGCTGCCATTGCCTGCTCATACAATCTCATATATGATCCACGCAACATTCCAATGTTCAGCAAACGGTACAGATATTGTTATACTATAACGGTTATAGTATTTGTATGTAAATTGCGAGAACAATCGTGTTTGACTAGCGTCGATTGTTTTAATTTACAACACCAGTTTTATATAAAAGTTGAATAAAATAATATTTGTGATGTTACACAGTAATTTTTATATAAAACGCGGGCGCGCAGATTTAAAATTGCTTCGTAAATTTTCATATTTGTTGTCTCATGGTAATCGGAGAGGGGCTATTGAAATGTAGTTACTTTTATTAGTAAAATAACATTGTTAAATAATTCATCGTGTAAAAATTATCAGATATCGCCATTGTCGGTACCGTTAAAATTTTATTCCCATAATTTCTCTTCCCTTTTGACGATCGTTATTTTTTCATTTTATTATTTTTTCGGTGCGACAGTAGTTCTCGACGAGGGAATAACAACTGGTGATTTGCATTGCGGATACGCTCAACAACAATGCATGAGCACTCTTCGCCCGATGAAAGCGGTTGTATTCTCGAAGCGACCGGAAGTGGTTCTCACAATTTTCCCAGTAATGGTGCATTCCCAGCTCTTAATCGTTGTATTTTAATTATTACTCGGTAACATTTCCCGAGCCGCGGCAGCAATTAAAAGCAAGAAAGGTATTAATCAGCTTGATCAATCCAATTATTGTTATATATATATACATATATATATATATATATATATATATATACACCGTTCAAAGTTTATAGGTAAATATTCGATGCTGTTAATTCAAACTGTGCAACGCAGTAATTAACAATAATTGTAGCAGCTAAAATAATTGAAAGCATTACTCAATAATAAAAATTCACAACGGTTTATCCGTTCTCTTTTTCCTTTCTGTGGCCTCGGTGCACAAGATTTAACAAAACGTAATGTTTCAGTTGTCAGATCAGCACTTTACCGTACCGTTTATACGATTCTTTTCTACCAACTATTTTATTTTCTCTGTTTCTGTTTACAGGGTGAAAGCGCGGTAACGTTTTGCGCGCGCACGTTTCGACAGCGCACAAAAGCTGAGGAGATATTTGTTTCTCGACCGAGAGAACGGACGACACGAATGTTGTCAGCGGGAATTGCTTGCTGCCGGATTAAACGTTCGCGTTTCCATGGGCGATCGATCAAAAGATCGACTGTCGAACGCACACCGTTGCGCGTTGTTCGGATCCGATGGGGCTGAACGTAATGTCAGCTCAATCTCCTGCACGTCCTTCATCACTGCCTCACTTTATCTGCACCGCGTGCATCCTGTCGCGTGTGGGCGCTTCGCGTTTGAGATCCTTTCCATGTAGCGTCCACGAGCGCTACGCGATTCGTACATTACGATATTGCGAGTCCTTGATGTATTGTTAAGTTTTCGACTCACTGTTGTGATTCCCGCCTGTATCTGTAATGTTGCGTAGGGAATTAAAATACGCGTTTTCCTTTAAAAAAAATGCGTCTACTGTCGCGTTCCTAATTTGAGTCTTTTTAATTACGAAAAATACCAACACGACAGAAAAATAGAAAAATTCTTGTTCTCTTTTGGAATACTTTATTTCCCGAATACGCGGTCGCTACGATATAATCGGCCAGATAAATTCTCATTCGAACGCGATTAACGCGATCTTATATATCGCATCAGAATCACCATTTTTCCCCGACGACGATACCGGGATGAATTAAAATTACGAAAATCCGTCCACCTCCTGCGATCGAGAAAAGTGCGAAGAGGGTGAAAATCTGCGAAAAGGGAAAGAGGGAAAATAACTCCGTCTCCGCGGTAATCCGTAATTTAATTAACTCGGAACAATAGAAGGGGCTGCGCGAGACACCCGGATAGATTATCACTGCCCGGTGCAGTTGGATAACAGTATACATCACCGTATAAGCCCATCTACTTGGAGAACGCGGCGTACAGATCGTTGAGAAGGGGGCAGAGGAGAGGGACGGGACAATAAATCTCGTCGTTCTATTTCCTCGGTGTTCGAGAAATCGATCGAACCAATGTCAAGTGCTGTCGCTCGTTATGACTAAATCCGACTCGTCTCATGAAGTACTTCCAGTTACTTCGACTGCAATCGCGAATGCAATTGAAATGCAACAACATTTTGTATTCTGTGCAATCGTGCAAATGAGAATGAGCCTTTCTTTCAAGAAATGTATTTTTGATAATTTAAGATTAAAAAATGAAAAAGATGTCAATAAAAGAAGATAAATGTGTCTTATAAAAAAATTCTAGACTTTGTACAATCTATGTTTCATCTTATAAATTAATTTTTATCTTATAAAAATAATATAAAATAATTGCAACCGCCAAAATTGATCGAATGACGATACGAATTGCTGCCTCATCCACCATACTCTCCAGATTTGGCCCCATGCGACTTCTTTTTATTCCTAAATCTGAAGATTTGGCGCGGAGGAAAGAAATTCGCGTCGAATGAGGAGGTTATCACCGTCACAAACGTCTATATTTTGCAGAGTTTCAGCCGTCGTTACTTTTTGGATGGTTTGAAAAAATTGGAGCACCGCTGGATTAAGTGTATTGAATTAAAAGGAGATTATATTGAAAAATAAAATGAAATTTTTCCGAAAAAATGTTGTTTTCTTTCTGACTTAAGAAACTTTTCAAATTTCCCACGTATATATATGTATGCAGGGTTGGCAAGTAACGCGTTATTTGTAACGTCGTTACCGTTACAAGTTACTCTTTTCGGTAATGAATAGGTAACGACGTTACATTTTCTTCGGAATAACGCAGCTACATTTTTAGGGTAATGGTAATAATTTCACTAGTTACTTTTATCGTCACTTTATTTCTAGCCACGTAAAAGTTTAGTCGTAATTAGAGCTATAGAAAACAGAGACGCGACGTTAAAGGAATAGGTCTGATAATCACGTTATCATGACGCCTTTTTTTACATTGTATTCACAGTTCGAAATTATAGGCTGCGTTCCGTTTCACACGTATTATGCGCATGTATCATTTTATCTTTCTTTAATATTCGATAAACAGCAAGAATAAAATAATGTACAATATCATACGCACTATGCGTGAAACGAAACGCACCTATAGACTAACATATAGCATGTAGACTGTAGTAATCAGACCAGCGAAATCACGTGAGATTCTGACCTAATAAATATGAATATATATAATATTATATATTGTATATGTATATAATTTATAATTATATATATCTATATATATGTGTACATGTATATATTTTTTTAGCTCTATTTCTCTACTAAAAAATAGAATTTTGATGTTTTTTACATTTATCAAAATAATCTGCACATAAGATTATATTAGTGTCAAGAAAAAAAGTAACGAAAAAGTAACGATTCGTTATATTTTGAGGAAACGATAACGGTAATGAGCTACTTTTGCAAATCAATAACGAATAACAGGAGTTATTCTTTAGGAAAAAGAACGGTAACGGTAACGAATTATTTTTATGAGGTAACGTTTCCAACCCTGTATGTATGTATATATGTAGGTACACGTATAAAAATAAGAAAGAAATATATGATAAAAATGAAAGTTCAAATTCAGTTATACGTCACAGTAAGATTCATATACACACATTTTATTGAATATGTTTTTAACGATATTAAAGCCGATAATATTAAAAGATACTTTTGTGAATATGTAAATGGTCGGAAAACAGTTGGTTTTGGTATCTATATATAGCTGTCTGCCATTCATTACGTTATGCAGACACATCAAGATATTAAAACCGTGGCATTCACTTTAAAATGCACTTTGCGAAGAAGATAAAATTGTTACTATAATTGAAAATAGTGATGAAGATTAAAATATACGTATGCATACATTTGTTTAAATAATAGTAACGTGTGTGTGTGTTTATATTAATATTAATAATAAAAAATAATAATAACATAATAAAAATTAATAAAAGGAGTCTGGAACTATATTTTAGTTTAAATTATATTTAGAATTTTTTTAAAATTAATAAGAAATAGAATATTATCAATAAATTAATATAATTATTAATAAAATCTTATCGTAATCTTATAATAAAAAAAAATAATTTTAGATGCATAATATATTCAGAGAAATATAATTCTTTAAACTAAATTTCGATAATTATGCGAGATAACGAGTGTATTTATGATATTAATACATTGCTTGAATTAGTTTCTAATTATCTAATTTGTAATTTTATACATATGTATGTGTGATTTTTAATACGTTGCCTGAATTAGTTTCTATAATTTTGTTCTTTCTATTTGTCAAGTTTCGAATTTTTTTGAGCCACTTTTAATCCCTAGTCGGCTATAGTCTGTCGTATGGAGGGCCACTATTTTGCTAATATTTCTGCAGCTTACGGATTCGGTGTATATTACAGAAGCGCACATCGGAAAAATATCGGTTCACCGATCGGGTCTCGGCGCCCAGTGCAAACATTGCGGTCGGAGCAAACAGGTGGCCCAATATCGGGCATGTTTGCCGGCGGATTAGCGATTCTATTGGATACTTTATTCCGGAGCAGCGACGCCGATACCAACGCCCACGCCGTCGTCGAGAAACCCACTGGGAGAAAATAGCGGATGAGGCGGCACGGCGGGATTTATAGCGCTTGCGAAACGGCTGACGGCTAACATTTAACGGCGAGTGCATCTCTCACACGAACAGCATCGTTCGAATTGCGCGGCGTGCCCTACGGGGGAACATTCGATTTTTCGATTGGCAGGACGCGGCTGCATTTTTCACGACTCGCAAAGGATTCGTGTTGGTCTTCGTGAACGAGAAGCAAACATTTTGGCATGTCGATTTTTACCGCGTTTACGTTCGGTTGCTTTCACATCAATTCACAATTATTATCGAAATCAAGAATATAACATTCTTCGACCCTGCATACTTCGTTATTTCGTGTTTTAAGAATTTGATTTCAGTATAAGTTTTAACATTCGCTTTTATTATTTCTATTTTTATAGTAACCTTTCTTGTGCTTTTTTATATTTGTGGCACAGTTTTATTCTGTAATATTGAATAATACGTACCGTTTGATGACTTATCACATAAACTTTACGTCTTTCACTCTACTTTTTTTCATCTTTAAACGAAGAAATTGTTTAACATGAACTTCATAATAACGTATAAAAAAATTATTTAATTTTATTCTTAATCTATTATTCTATTTTTATTAATTGATGCGGCTTCGTAGACTATTTTTATATTTTAATTGTCACTTTTTCCAATGTTTATTCACACAGTTTTCATAAATCTCAAATTTTAATCTATTCTTTAGTATAATTTATTAATTAGCTGAGAGAAAAACTATTTATAAGTTAAGTCGAAACATTAAGTTCTTGATTACTGCTGAAAAACTGGTTTGAACTCATTCTTTCTTTGTTTTCTTGTTATTTAGTTTAAATTCTCGGCTTAATTATTGGCTTGTTAATTTCTGACCTCTCATTACTTATTAGTAATTTCTTTATTTAGTAATTTCGAAAATTGCTATTAATAAATGATATTATTACTATATTAAATAAATTTAAGCATTTTTATAAATCTAAAAGATTTTTACAGAATTAATGGCATAACTGTCCGAAAAATCAACATAAAAATCTATTTATGTTTACAAGTTAATTTTATCATAACATATCTTATAATAGCGTGCATTTCTTTTTCCGTTCTTCCAAATGTATTACAATATTTACGATGCAGGAATGAGGTGCATCACGATGGGAAATTCTCGGTGCGATTGTTTGATAAGCAGATTTGCAGTTCCGAATGCATGCGATCGAGCATTTATGTGTTTGACCTATGCGCAATACAAAATAGAATATTCCAAATAGAGCTCGTGTGTACCTGTGTAGATGAAGCTTACATGTATTATGATGAACTTGCGCGTGCTTCACAGCGATAACGCTTAATCAATGACCCGGTTTTGCAGAAATTTCGAAGTGTTTTGCTAATAAATAATGATGCGGATGCAAAAGGAAGAGCCTCGGACAAGCTAGTGGAAAGTAATGCGTAAAAACATGATTTGAAAACTTCTGAGAAAACAACGACTGTATACATCAATAGAAAAAGTTTCCAAATCCAACATCCTTACTCTTTGATCTGTCATAAAATATAGAATTAATACAAAATCATATTTATTGTTAAAAGAAAAATATTTTATTCTTAGATAAAAAATTCTTCAATGTAGAAATATTTATATGTATTAGAGTCAACCTTGTTTAATTCAACCTTGTTTAATTTAAAAGAGGAGGGTAGACATTATTGATCTAATTTTAACGTCTTCTTTATTTTTATACTGCATAAGGTGGGGTATTGCGATAAAATTAAAAATCAAAAATATTTTTTGTCTCGTTTCGTTTCTGAGAAGATGATCGATTTAAATATGTGAATGAAATATTGTTTTGATTTTAACCGCAAAATACAAAATATTTTTTACTGTGTAGAGAACACTTCTCTTGACACTCTATTTAAATTGAGATTATTCCAACGGATGTAAATTGAAAGAATAAAATAAAATAAATATACGTTCTATTGCATTTTGCAACAAACGAGAAAGAAACGTAAAAATTGCATTTGAAAAAAATAGATCTTAATTGCTTATATAAGCATGCATATAATGAGGAGAGTACAACCCCACAGTGTTCTAAAAATATAAATTAAATTTCCAATATATCTGCGTTCTTATTATTAAAAAATCTGTTTTTAGAGAGAGAACCGAGGGCGCACATACTTATAATCTCCTTACATAGTTTCTGAAAACAAAACTTTCTGGAGTAACTCTCAGTGTGTTTAGGGAATTCTTATACCGCAATAAATATCCATGTGTTCTACATTAAAGTATTTCCAATTCACATATATGAATTTTTTTTAACGACTGGCAAGGCAATGAGAATTTTCGTTAAAAATACAGACTCCGGAATAATTCAAGTACGTTTCTTTTTTTTACTTTACAGCTACTTTACTGTTTTATTAATAAATAATCATTAACGCGATGTTGATGTACAAATAATCTCCTGAATGTTATCTATTATAATTGTAAGCAAAAGTAAGCAATTACTTGCCGCTTCCCACACAAACAAACGTGAACACATCATTGTGAATGGATTTAGCAGACCGGCCTTTGTGTATCTCATTCAAAATCGTGTCTCTGTAGAATAATCTTGATCGTGGTCACCCTTCATTGACGTCACCTGTGATGCGTCCAAGAGAAATGCAATGTGACACGTGTTTTATCGCGCGATTCACAGATAAGAACGGAATGTAATCGCGCGTCCTGCCAGACCGGACAGGATAATTACCCCCCCGTGTCGACCTTGACATTCGATCGCACGAGGGTGCGCGCAAGGGAGACGTCGAAAATAGAAAAGCCGATATGGGATGCACGCGAGTACTCGTGACATAAATAGGTGCTTAAGAACGTAAGAGAGCCCCTGCGTGTGTGAGCGCGTGCTCGCGTGTACACGAGCGTGTGTCTGTGTATGCCCACTTCCTTATTGATTCGCGAGTATACGAATCAAGTGTAGTACGTGTGTTCTGCGAATGTATACACACCTGCGCCTTCGCGCCGTTGAGATTTACGCGGCCTTGAGATGCATACACCATTCGGTGGGAGGGAGAACGTCTGACGGCCCTTGCGTAACTTCATCCCGAAAATACCGACCTACTCCACTTCTCACGGTGTGTGAGAGAGAGTTTACCTCTGGTTAAGCGTAGCTCCCGAAACGTACTATATAGGTGTATAAACATCTCAGTAGAATGAGAAAAATTGATGAGAGGTATAAATACATACACGATAGGAATCTATGAATGAGGAGTGCAAGTTTAAATATCAAAAACATACCAAAATAAATTGTATTACTTTTTTCCTTATATTGAAGAACGGTTCATTGTCCACTCAAACCCAAAGAATGAAACGTAATGATGCCTTAACCTTTTGCAAACTTCTTCAAGAAGTAATTGTACTATAAATGCACTATATATACGCAGGTCTTTACTATTAAAAAACTATAGACACATAGGTTTGTATCGAAGCTCGCTTCGCATAAAAAGTTACAAAACAAAATACGCAGCGAGATTTTACATAAGTTTATTACTATTCACGCGAAACAAGTTCAACTCTGGTAAAACGGTTATACAAAATATATAAAATATGTAATTAATCCAATTTCATTGTTAAATATTACTATTGATTTCAGGGACTCCGTCCCACGATTACATTAAGTGATTACCCCCTCGATTACTATTCACGCGAAACAAGTTCAACCCTGGTAAAACGGTTATACAAAATATATAAAATATGTAATTAATCCAATTTCATTGTTAAATATTACTGGTTAGCGTTATATTCCAAAATGTACAAGATAAAGTTGTGATAAAAAAAAAACATTCGGAAGCCCAGAAAAAATTTGGATCTCTAAAAGACTCGCTTATTTGATATAGAATTTCAGTTAAATTCAAAGGGGTCTCAAATGAAAGAGGTAATTTAGTGTCAGGATTTATAATCAGAGTTTGGATGATCAGTTTGCAAATCACAAACTGGTTTTACTGATATATCTAAAAATATTATTGGATACCTACATGTCTAAAAATAATTTTAATTGAGAATCACACAAAAAGAACTATGTATAAACGGGTTTCTAGATCTGGAATGTTAAAACGTGTTGCAATATTATCGTCAACACTCAAACGTTCCAATAACAATTTTAATTATCACAATTATTTTAATAGTCCAACAAATTTTTAGATCACTATCTAAAGTACTTCTATGTTAAATTTAGATGCTTTATAAAATTCTGAAACGAATATATGCAGTATCTAAAATTATTCATGTGTACAAACAAGCATTATTTGTAACCAAAGTAAAACTTTTTTATACATCATAGTATATTTGACGATAATAATTTTAAGTCTCCGATTGTAATCTTAATTACAGAGGAACTAATAATGTTCGATATTTTAAGTAAGAAAAACAATTAGATTCACATTATTAAAGTATTAAAATATATATTGTGAGGTAAGATATGCATATATATATGAGATTCTATACATATATCACATTTTGAATTTAGCATGTATAAGGTTTAAATTTCTCCTAGCGTTCTAACCCCGTTTCTTACATCTCAGTTTAGAGTTCAACCCGAAGACGAAGATGCCCGGCGCGGTGCTAAACATTCATCTCGCGCGAGGTCGACACGATTGATGCTCGCCATAATGCAAACCGAATTGCCAGAGCCCTCATTCTACGGGAATGCCATTGTGCGGCGGCCATTTTTCACTATTTTCGCGAGCGGTGGAAGGTCTCGTCGACGGTCGATTCTGGAATCGGTAAGCGGCTCGGGGGGTGTAAATTCCACAGGGGTTGTGACTTTCCGAGAATGCAGAGGGAGGAAAGCCGCAAACATATTCACAAAATTGAGAATTATACCCGTATGGTTTTGCGGTTAAGCAGTTGTGTGAAACTTCGCGAGATTAGTATTTATTCGCGGTTTATTTTATCGCTGTTTGCGTTATATGCATATATAAGTATCTATGGAGCACAGGATGGATTCGACAACAAATTCGGATTTGCATGTATCTTATAACTATTTAAACTATTCAATAAATCTAAATTTAATTTAATTGTGCCTGCTACCTTTCAAAATTAATGGCGATAATAATTGAATTTATTCAACGACTAATTTGAATAATCAAATTAAATATTGTGTATACGAGCGTAACAATCAATTTAACATTTAACTTAAATTAACATTTATTATCAATTAATAACTAACTTCTCACAATGTCAAATATAACAATTACCATAGCATATATACGTGTGATGCATTCAACAATTTTTTTTTCAATATCTCTCTCTCTCTCTCTCTCTCTTTGCATATTAATTCAAATAAAATTCTAAGCATATGCATTTTAGACTTTATTCTTTTTCATTTTACATCTTTTGTTTCTCTCTTTTAATATTACTCACTGTATTATTATCTAAAAAAGCGCACGTAATAAAATGTGTATGTATTAATGTGAATAAATATGAATGCCCGCGGTGTAATGCTTGTGGATCCGTAGGTTTAACTAATATTAAATAACTGTATGGTTAATTATTTTCTGTAGAATATTGTAAAGCATTGGAAGATAAAATAAGTTATATAAAAGATAAAAATCAATATCATCTTCTATTTAATGCTTCTTTCAATAAAATTTTTTAATATAATACATTAACTATTTTAATATAATATATTAAAATTAAAAAAATAAAATTTTTAATAGTGTTTCATAGTTTAAGTATTATTAAAAAGTTTATTCCTATAATACAATATTAAATATTAGTGCATAAATAAAGCACAGGTACAAGTCTAGATACAAACTTTACAAAATATTATCGGTCCATTTGTATTGCACAGAATTAAACTATTACGATCGCGATGTTTTGTTATGTTATATTTTTTATAAAGCTTTAACAATTAATGTTAGTAGGTACGCGTATACGAATACTTCGTATAAAAAAATAACACAATTACTGTTTTTTAATGTCATAATTTTTTAATAACTGTTCAATAAAATTTATGCTGGTGTTCAAACTTCCATAAATGGCAATAAACATGTATATGTATCATTTATTTACTGCGACAACAACACAAGTAAAAAAACAAATTAAGTTTTCCAAAAAACAGATTGCAATTTTTTTAATTATTAAAATTTTTTAATAATTCTCACGCGCGTAAAATATGATTTTGTTGTAATAAACAAATGTAGAAAAATAATAATGTTTTCTTTTTTCTTTATATTTTCTTTTGTTCTTTTTCTAGTAAGTCTACAAAAATTTTCGGCACGCGATAGGGGAACTACATACGCGGTATATAAAATTCACACATAATTTTAATAAGCATTTATGATCCAGCTTCGACCATTATTGGCTTTGACCGTTATTGGTCTCCTTCTTCTTGTTAGTTTATTGTTTATCAATTGTACGATCTTAAAAAGATTTTAGTATTTGTGAAAATATAGTTATTTAAAGTTGTGAAAATGTTAGTCTAAAGCAGAAAGTTTCAAATTAATCAAGATATATTGATTCTTGTTTCCTTTCTCCCTCTAATACATTTTCACAATTCGCATATAGATAGGCAATTCGCATATAGGGCGGTCTTTCGCGCACATATACTATCAGGTTCGCGCGCGTGTATGTCTGAATATGTCTTACAAAAAAATCTACTATAAGAGGTTCTCAAGCTCAAAGAGCCAGTTAGCTCATAAAATGATGTCTCTTGAATTTTTAATCGTACTTCTGAGTTGTCATATTGAAATTATGACATCATGTAGAAAGCATTGGAAGAAAGTAGGGGATTAGCCGACGGGTAAACAGCACCAGTGCAGTAGCGTGAGTGCAACGCACGCCGCTGGTTATTACCGTGTGAACGCCATCAAGCGCGAAGTCATGACAGGACGATATTGCGCATAAAGCAAATTATACGGCCTCCAGGCAAAATTATCGCGGCATGCAGTTTACACAGTGGTTAGGCGTGTTCTTACGCGTGTTATACCGCTGCTGTTTTCAAGCGTGTACCAGACAAACATTCTAGTAATGAAAGTATGTTTTATTAATACAACAGCTACGAGCAGTTTCTTTGACTAGATGGTTGCGTAATAAAAAGAAGTTGTGCCAAATTCTAAGTATATGAACTATCATGTCTTTAAAAAACTTTTTACAGCTATCACAAGAAAAAGCTTTGTATATTATTTTCTTCAAAAAATGTACATGTTTATTTTTCATTTATATATAAAAAATGAAAGAAAGGAACAATATCGTAATGTAATATATATTTTATAATATTAAAAAAATTAATTCTATATACTGACATCGATATGCCGAATCAATTTTTAATAATCACTACATACAATAAATACATATATGTTATGTATTAAGAAATTAAGAATAATTTTTTATTTTTTGTAATAATAATTTAAAATATATATTTAAAATAATTATATTTCAATAAATTTATTTCTTCATCTAACAAAAGAAAAATTTAGTTATACTATACAAGACTGAATTAAAAAATGTTTACAATATTGCAACATATTAAATTAATCATTTTAATTTTACTAACAATTTTGATTCTAATAATATCTTATATCGCGTATTTTCCAATTATATTTAATTAATCATATTTAAAAAATAAATAAAAATATTCTTACGGTCCAACTTGTGTTGGCTGACGAAAGTAAATTAAGAAAACCCTTATTTATGATTGTAAACGAGAGACTGGGCTATCACGCGAGAATATATGCCTACATCACGAGTTGCAGGCCATTGACACGAACGATGTTAAGTGCAAAGTCACGAAACGCTATATATAAAACGAACAATATAACTCTATACACAATCCAATGCATAATTCGTGTCTCAAGTTGTTGAAATGATTTGACACACTTCACGTTAATACACGTCTCTTTTTAGCAAAAGTTAGTAATATTACTATTTGTATCTAATTTTTAAAAATAAATTTAAAACATTCTTCTTATCAACAGATTATAAAGTAAAATAAAATACAAAAAGACAAGTTTTTCTTTATACTTGTTTTGTAATTTTAATAAATTTTTGAAACAGAAATATATAATTTTTAATCGATTGTAACTATAAATTTATATAATACTATAAATTTTTGTACATGCAATATCTAATTTGTATATTTTGTATTTAATTTATATATTTCGTAGTTATTTATAGATTATAGATTACAGACGGCGGTTTACATGAAAAGAGAACTTAACGGAATATAATAGCAAAATTACATAGAAGAGTTAATAGCCAATTATTAGACGCATCTGCTTTCAGGATTGATGCGCTACAAGCAACGTGATTAATTGTAACCGAGCAGCTTCGCATTTGGTAAGTTCATTTCTGCGTTATGCCATTCTGCCATTCCACCGCCATTCGGTGTTCGGCGTGCCGTGCCGCCGCGCTGTAAGGGCTGAAGGCGCGGGGGGGATGAGCGACATTATACGACGACGATATCTAGCAGCCGTTGGGAGGGCGATTGTCGTCGGCCTCTATTGGCGGGCCCTTAGCCCTAAGCGTGTGTGTGTGCGCATTACCGGTCGCCTCGAGTTATCTACGTCGGCCACCTACGCTACCGCACAAGCGACCCGTCGTCGAGCAGCTGCACTGCAGGATCCCGATAGTGCACGTATCCGCGGCCTATGTGCAGCGTCGAATCCAGCCGTTTATGCGCTCCCTCGCGCCCCATTTCGGTTCTCCCTTCTCATCCGCAGTGAATGACGATTTTCGACAATGGATTTTCAAGTACGATATTGCAGCGCGGCATCGATGGAATTATAACAATCTGTTACAGCTGCTTGTTACCTACATTACAACTCAAAGTTATACAGTTACATTACAGTGAGCTCAGTGAAGATGTACAATGCTTTTCTGCCGATAATTTCTTTTTTAAGCAAAATTAATTAATGATAAAGAAAGAGAGAGAGAAAGAGAGAGATACCAACAAAAGAAAAAATGACAACATTTTTTGCTCAAGTAATTAAAAATTAAGCTAGATCTGAAAATGTAGATTTAGAGGTAATTTTGTTTGCGGATCACATCAAAATAATTATATAGGACACTCAAGTTGCTTGCTAGAATGTCAAAACCTTTTTTAGCTTTATCGTTGCTTGAGTGTCCTACATAATTATTTTGATAATATAGCTAAATTATTATTAGATCTGTAACAAGTAAATAATATACTTTCCGTAAATCAATACATAAATATATAGCATAAGAAAACAATATTACGGAATAATTAAGTTATATTAGAATGTAAATATGGATATACACTAAAATCTTATAATAGCGAACATCGAAATAATGCACAAAATCCCTTCTATACGCACTAGACGCACATAAATAGCGTAAGTGGGGATGGCGGTAGAATATGTGACCCCCAGTAGGGTCCTGAATTTCATGATTTAGAAATGGGGACAATCTCGTTCAGAGTTCCGAACTTCGCGTTATTATGAGATGAGATTCTAGTGTATTAGATGTAAATATTAGATCGTTAAGTTAATATTAGAGAAACAGAATATTAACGCCTAAAAAGAAAAAAATAATTTTCATATTAGCAGAATCCGTTGAAGGATTTTATTCTTACGTACAGCCTCAAAAAGAATCCTCTTAAATTAAGTGGAAAATATTTTAAGCACAACATTCTTATAATTACAGTAATTTCATCTCACATCTGCAATACTAATCTTCCTGTTCCTAATATGAATTTCTTTTAAGCGAGCACTCTCCGCTTTAAGTACAATAAATATCTTCTTAATACAGGAGGAAAGCTGTGTTAGAATAATATCTAATATATTTCTAATTAATAGTTCACTGTAGTGGAAGAGGAATACTCTTTCTATAAAAGATTTCGTTTAAAATGTAGGATTACCGAAAATTTCACTTAACAATTAGATTATTTTTTTGGAGTGAAGTAAACGTTAAAGTAAATTCTAACGATTATGTTTTCGATTATGAAAAAAGATAAACAGATTCCGTTTCCGAGTCATAAACACAATTAAGAAATTACTAATTTCATTTTCGAGAAGAAAGCTCGATAAAATGGGATAGTAGAATACATTTTAAATTTGCAAAAATATGTTCTGCATATGATGAACGCAAAACGCATTAGACGTCGTTATTATTATTGTCGGCCGAAAGCGATATTAATTTCATCGTGGACCTTATGCATTTTGGACATGATTGTGTCCGCGTCATGCATGTCCAAGTGCATACGTGAGCGCCGGCGTCGCTGGAGGGTCGTAAGGAGAGTGGGTTGAGGGATTGTAGATTTAAGTCATGTCGTATCACAGGGGAGTTGTAACCCGCGGGTTGGCATCGAAAATCATCGCGAATCATTTCAAGCTTACTTAAGAACGTCTCTCTCTGTCTCTCTCTTTCTCTCTCTCTCTGACATTCTAAGGTTTTCGTATTATATGATCCTCTATATAAGCTCGAGGAAAGCTTACTTAAGAACGTCTCTCTCTGTCTCTCTCTTTCTCTCTCTCTCTCTGACATTCTAAGGTTTTCGTATTATATGATCCTCTATATAAGCTCGAGAGCTTTAAAAACAGTCGACATGTGATTTCGCTAAGCCGCAGTGGCGTAATTTAAGCCAAACATACGCATAACATACCCACAATGTTAAGTTACGTGCTGTGAATGTTGTACAAAATTTATCGAAGAAATATAAATTATCTGGAGAAAAATAATTCAACCACATATATCGTAACAAAACCATTGTTTCTGTTTACACATTTGATGTCAGAGTAAATACATTTTACTATGTACTTAATGTTTAATGTCATAGTAAAATCTATTTTAGGCAATATAGAAAATCTTTGCTAATTAAATTTGTTTAGAATAGATTTACTGTTGAAGTAAACAGTCTACCCGTAGTATAAATACATTTTGTACTGCTATTATATAGATAATACAAAATAGAATTTAAAAAAACAAAATTAGAGAATGTGTGGAAGAAAAGAAATAGTGAATTTATTATTAAAGTAAAATAATTTGTATATCGAGCAAAGTTATTTCAACAAAAAAAAAGTTTTCTTAAATCTTTCATATAATAACTAACAAAATTTGTAACAATTAAATATTTGCTATTCACAACAAATTTTTTCTCTGTATTCAAATATAAATGCAATGAGAGATATTCAGCACAAAAAGGAACACACAAACGTATTCGATTGAAAAAGAAAATAACATGTACTATTTAGGAGAGTTTTCAACTTTCAATATTTATGAGATTACTAAATTAACATCATATTATTATTAACATAAAATTATAATTCTAAAATAATTTTTGTAATAAGTATAAAAACGGAAGAAGCGGAAAGAATAGATCCATTCGAGTCAGTTATTTCCAACTTGGATTTATGAGATTATTGAATGAACCTCATATTACTATTGTTATAAAAATTGTATATTAAAAATAACTTTTGTAAGTATAGAAACGGAAGAAGCGAAAAGAACAAACCCCCATTCGATAACCAGTTATTTCCAACTTGAATTTTGCTACGCCATTGTGCGGGTCGTCTTGTGCCGTGCTCGTTCCCTTGTTAAGTCTGACTCTCGTGTCTGGCTATACCTGAATACATGCTCACGGCTCGGCGGGCGACTGCATTGCAGTACTCCTTTCCTCCATATGCCGAGCCGGCATGCACCGACCGGGCCGAGAGACTGCATCGAGAGAAAGAGAGAGATTGGAGACGAGGGAATAGGACGACGATTTATCGAGTTTTCGAATTTCAAATTGCCCACCGAATGCCAACAAACTTTCTTATCGGATTATTTTACGAGTGATCGATATTACGATGGGAATTGCAAGTTGGTTTACATCAATGAAATGATAGTTCTTTACATAACTCTATTCCCGCTTTTCATGGTCATTTACAGTGCATATATATTCTTTGATTCTTCTTTTTAAGATATTTACATAAGAATTTACACGTAATAGTTGTAGGTGTTTTAATAAAACGCCTCTAAATAAAATTGTAAATACTTAAGAAAAAAAAGGATATATAATAATTGACAAACGTAACTTTTATATTTTCTAAGTCCAAGCTGCCTTAATCAGAAAATAACAATCGAATACAAGATAATTTTCGAAACATTGAGAGAATTTTATATTACCTATGTATAATCGTGAATATAGCTAACTGCTAACATGATCATGACGCGCGTGTAAGAGAATTTTCTGACGATTTTATCTTTTGCGATCATACGCGCGTAAAATATCCCAAAAGAGAAACAGCAAGTTGGCTTACATGTGAAGACCCTTCAGGCGTAAAATAGGAACTACTGTTCCAAAAACGCGTACGAAGCACTGCAACGGACTGCTGAAATTTTAAATCGCTTTATTCTTCAGCATATTATCCGGGAAAGAGAAAGAGAGAGAAAGAGATAGAAATTTTTCAATTAAGAAATATTTTTGATATATGCAAATTCAAAAATTTTTTAAAATGTAAAATATAAGAAAAGAATATAAAGTAAAAAAAGAAATGTAATTCCTTGTATTAAAATTATATGTTATTTGAAGAATTGATGAGACAATAGTTTTACATATTTTCTATCAATTTCTTAAAAAAAAAAAAATAAAACTAAGTTTTAATAGAAATAAAGAGAAATAAAATTTTGAGAAGCTAGCAAATTCTATATTTTGAGAAATTCTTCCAGTCAATGCATGTAGCATAGGAAACTCGTATTTTGTGTCATCCAATAAAAGACGCAGAGCTAAAATTGCTCAGAGAGATTTAACAAGAAATTTACAAGTGCAAATAAATTTTTAAAAGGATATAAAATTCGTACTCTTTCCGAAGAGAAGAAGTTGGTATTCTTTCAGAACGAGCGACGAAATTCTTTCGATCGATGTACTTAGCATAAAAAGTTCACTTTTCTCGTTCGCGATTTCGACCGATGATTCAACCAGAACGGTGGATGGAAAGTAGTAGGCGAATAAAAAAAATCTCATAAAAGGCAATGATGTCTTTCGCTGTAATTCAACGGTTCGCAAGAAAGTCGTGGTAAATGACGGTGGTCCTGGCAGTTTCGAAGAGTAGCATAAAACTGGAAAAGGAGCAAAGCTCTCGGGTGAAGGACGACGGTGTGTAACTTGTGCAAGTGCAACGGGATGCACCGGGCAGAGGGGAGGAGAGGTGGAAGGTGACATATTTTCCGGGCGTAGTGTCGACCCGTGGCAATTTTGCCACGCGTGTTTTTCCCAAGATTTATGTCCGGCCGTGCCGCCGTGCCGTTTAAACGGCGCCTCTTGCCTTCTACGGTTATTATCACACCGACGCCGGGCGCCGCCGTCCCGCGATGTTCCACGAGTTATCGTCCGATAACTGTCTGGCCTTTTCGGCAGCGCGACGCTGCACATGAAATTCCAAAGGTGAGCCCGACTAAGGCAACTACGACAACAACGACGACGCCCGCATGCCGGCTCTCGACCAACCAGCGTATCACGACGTGTTCCAGCACGCCGCGGCCATTACGTCTCAAAGAATTAACTTTTTATCACATCATTTTTAAGCTTCGGACAAAGATTTAAAAAACTTTCATTATTTCTCTATATACAAAAATTATGTCACAACTAGACTGAGTGAGAACAGTACAGAATAAATAATTAGCATGTAGATATATAAAAAGCATAAAGTAGAAAAATTATTATTAAAAATTAAGAAATATGTGGAACAAATTAAAATTGTAAAATTGGGATTACAATTTAAATGTCTATTAACAATTATTTACATCATAATTCGTTTAATTGACTTAATTCACAAATGGTATTCTTTTTTGATCAGCCATATATTATTCTGCTATTAAACGGCATTATATATACATTACTTTTCGTCTTGGATATCCTTTAATTTTAAGATATCTTTATAAGATTTTATAAACGTTTTTAATGACATTCGCGACTGCCGTTTACTTATATCTCTATCGAGTCGTAACTCTACTTCACGAGTCAAGACAATAGAAGAAAAAGAAGAACCAGAAGCGTGCGAGATCCCAGAAGAGCCCCAAAATTAGAAGAGAGGCTGCAGAAGGCGGCTAGGATTCTGTCGGAGAATGCTTCTCAGAACGTCGATAACGCCGGCCGACGGGAAACTAATTTCTGGCTGGAAGATTACAAACGGACGATGGAACACGTCCGGTGGAAATTTACTGGCCAGATCGGTACGCTTAGCGAAAAATCTACCCTTCGCGCTGGCAACTTCGATCCGGCCGGACATAATTGCCGCAATTACAAGAATCTGCCGTCCGTCCATACGACCTAAAGAGGCTAAATCCTCTGCCTAATGAGCTCGTCTTGCGTAATTGTTATTCCACCTGTCGCTCGTACTCAGGAAAGACCTGATGTGCACACTTAACGACCGTCAGTCTTTTAAAGATGATCCTTTTAAAAGCAAACGTAATATAGATTTTCGGTCTAGACCATATCTTTTATGGACGCGACGTATAAAATTATGAATATATGTGCTAATTTACATTTAATTGAATTAGACCCGTATTTATATCTACAGACTTTTATCTATCTTATGATATTAATGTGCCGCACGCGCGCGCGCGCGCGCACAATTTAAATATTTATTTCACATTATATAATGGATTTTAAATTTCTCTTTTATCAAAGAAGTTGCCATTACAGTATGACGTGATTAAAATGTGACTTTTTGCCTTCGAAAAATATGGATGCAGATTTAATATACCATTACGGTAATGCAATTCTCATTGCGTTGATATCAAAGCGGTGAGAATTATACACAGGTAGTGCTATTCTAAAAGATTTTAAGGAGTGATTCCTCACACTCTCTAAACCAAGACGAAAATGATACATCCATCGAAAGGATATGGATATAGATTTAATATTATATGCGAAGTCATATAATTCTCACCGTGTTGGTGTTAATATTAACACCAACATGATGTGAATTTCACATCATGGACTTCAAATCCATACCACGATGGTGTTATATTGACACAAACATGATGAGAATTATATTATTACGTAAATACCGCATGGTATTAAATTTATATACATATTTTTAGACTGTGTACATTATGTACGTAACTATATTCAAATATATATTCTAATACACAATATTAGCTACAGCGTTATTTAAATTTTTAAAAGATATAAATATGATACAAAGGATGAACAGAAATAAAAGTAATAAAATATCTATAATTAAATATAAAACATACAATAAAAACGATCTCAACTCGATTAAACTGCATACTTTAAAAAAAAAAAAGTACAGTAGGACACCGTTCAATTAAAGCTCGTTTAAAAGGGACAATCTTCAGACCGTATCGCGTAAAGATTCTAGCCAATTCGCGTTAATTTGCACAAGAATTTTTGCCCGTTCGCCTCGCTCGCGTAGCAGGTCGTTCGTGGGAAAAAAAAGGAGAAGAAAACGAGATGGGTGCAGCCTCTTTCACGCGTCCCGGTATTCAGTGAGAAATTGGGACGGAGCGCTCGAAGGCTCGCTGAAAGCGGAAGAAGGAAGGAAAGAATTGCGAGGGAGGGGCGACGAATAAGGTTTTTGTATGAACGAATTTGGAGAGAACGTCTTCTTTCGTCTATGAAAGGACGCATGCACTCCTATACTTGTTATCACCCTGTATCTCGATTAGCCAACACGAAGAAATTTTCTCTCGCGCGAACGACCTCGTCTTCCATTTTTTTTTTCTCTCGCGCTGCATACTGGCCGTTCTCCGCTATTTTTGTCGCCATTCGCGAAAAACACGTTGAGCGCCTCGGGGACGACTTTCAATCGCGACCCTAATTGCGTCGCGCGTAAAAGCGCACCTTTATGCGCGAATCAGCGCAAAATGCAACCACGTGCATTCCCTTTGTGGCAGAAGAACGAAGAAAACTGTGAAAGCGATCAACTCAAGTGAGCTTTTGACTTTTGACTTTTTATTTAATATATTCATTAAATGAATATTATGCGAATATATCTAGCTCGGCTAATTGTAGAGTGATATTTTGTGGAGTTTGAGTTTATTTTGTTGTATTGCACAATTTTTTTAATCGGTTAAATATTCTATATTACATATAAATATATGTATATTCAGATATACCTATACACCGTAAAATATTATTCTAATTAGATTATTTATAGAAAGCGACGTAACCATTTATAAAATGGTTTTTATAAATAATTTTATAAAAACGTTTCCATCGTTGTCCACTTTTTCCCATCTTTCCGGCAGCGGTATCATATACGGATACCACGTCGAAAAAAAGAATCATTCTTTGAGGCGATCCCATTGACCGACCCATTTTCGTATATCCTCGGCATTTGAGAGGTGTTCTCCGCAAATGAACCGTGTTGCATTCGATCTAAACAGATAATAATCAGAAGGGACAATGTCTGGTGAGTAAGTTGGATGCGAGCGAACGTCCCATTCCAACTCTATAACAATGCTTCCTTAGCAACATGTGGCCTGGCATTGTCATGCAACAGGACCCACTTTTCACTACTAATGGATTTTTTTTTCCGTTGCATTTAAACGGTGAACAATTGTTGAATGATCAACTCCCAGTTGTGTTGCAAGCTCACGAGTCGACTGGGCCGAATCTTCATTAAGCGATGCTTGCAATTTGTCTTCCATAGTTGCAGGACGTCCAGAGCATTCTTTACTGAAATCACCATCTTTAAATCGTTTAAACCAATTCGCATACGTTCTAATGGCTTGTAACATTTTCATCATACGTGTTACAAATAATTCTGTATGCATCAGCAGCACTTTTCTTTTGGCGAAAATAAAAACAAAAAGCAGTGGCAAACATGCTTTTTATCTGGCTCCATTTTTAATCGTGATATATACCGTAAATGTAAGTGCATGACTGCGTTAATGTAGAGATGTCAATTTAAAAAAATCATAAACATTTCTACCGATTAAGTCGTACTAAGGCATACGTAGATATATTATTTATCCGCATTGGCAAAAACTTTTGTATCGATCTAATAATTAAAACTGACAATGACACACACATTTAACTACATAAGTGCATCTTATATTAAAATCAAGTGTGCTAAAAGCGTACAGTTTTCTTTACGTCAAAGTCAATAATTCATCAATAAACATGTTTCCGTCGAAGTTATCGCTGTCAAGTTACCGTCGCCGAAGAAAAATATCCGCAGGACATTGTGCTGCGCGCCGCAAAATGGCGGACAGAATTTACCACCTGCAGCTGGACAAGCGGACACGTAATTAAGCCGAGCGGATAAACACGCAATTACCTCGGCGACGACGTAGGGGTAAACGCTGGGTTGGGTGGTCGTCGTATTTGGTAGAACCGGCTCGGCGCGGCGACGGTGTTGGTGACGATGCGACGGTGGTAGAACCGGCGTGGCGCGTCGGAGGTACTGCTGTTGTCGGCGAGAAACGCCGGGAAGAGAAACAGTTGCTCCCGATCCCGTCGTTTCGCCCTTCCATTTCCCCTTTCGCGTCACACTGCGCGCACTTCTCTTTTTACGTTACCCTTACTGCAGGAGAGGCATAATAATGTTCGTCGTTGAGTGCGCGCGACTTGCGCAACGTTAACTTTCCAACGATATTAACCTGGCCGGATGGCTATGTATAATAATGATGCTGTCGAACATTATGAATTTAATCTTGTCATTATAAGACGCGTTATCAGAGCATTTTATGTTCTTTTATACCTACATAATAATTTATACATTCAAAAATTCTATAAGACATTTGAAAGCTGTGCTGCTTAATCACGAACATAAGAAGGTATAGAAAATATGACTTTTCATAGACTGTAATCTTCTCTCTTGTTGTAAAATATTAATATTTTTTTTGCAAATTGTTAATAAGTTAAAATAAAGTATTAAAGAATAAGATGTTCACATATATGTAAGTATATCTGTTTAATTTTACATTTTACACATACGAGTAAAGAGAACTTAGTTAAGAATTTTATATTACGTACTCCTTACAGAGAAAGCAATTTTATATTTCAGACTTCTCAATACGAAAACCTTTTTATGACTTGTCAGCGTTAAGTGAGAATTATGTTTCATAATTTTGTTTTTCTTAGAAAAGATTATTCAAATGGACTAAAATACAATTTGCCTTTGACTTAAAATAACTTTCGTTTTAAATAATTGAAACTCTTTGCGCTACTAAATTATCTACAAAGAGAGTACAAGTACATTTATAAAACAAGTACATTACAGCGTTTAATAATTTCTACATTACAATTAACCAAGTAATAAGATTCTGCATATCTTTCTCTTACTTCAAAAGTAACGCAATACAGAATAACGGTTGTCCAAATATCATCATAAATGGACTTAATAAACATTGTTTTATTGATCATAATAAAAAGTAAACTTCGCATAAAAGTCATCAAAACGTTACAACTTAAAAATAATTGTTTTGTGAGATTGTGAAATGAAAATGACAAAAATTGATATTTGATCACATATATACTTTTTGTCAGTATTATTTGAAGTCAACAATTTTCTGTTTAATTAAAAAATAGTTCTATTTTTCTGAAAATATTAATTTTTTGAGTTCTGTTACTTTTGAAAGTAAAACGATATACATATTATATATACTTGTGTATTAAAAAGAAATTATTTTCCAAAACTTATAAGTAAAAAACAGAAACTAAATTTCATAAATTTAAAATGATAAAATTTGTTATGCTCTAAATGCTTAAATTATAGTATTACACAACACAATCGCAAATATAATATGTTTTGCAAATGACACATTTTTACAGATTTTCAAAATATTTTTTATTCGTATTTGGTCTAAAACAGGTATATGAAAAATCAAAGATCTTAAGATATACATTAGTTCTTAATAGCAATTTTTCTGGAAATTTCTGTTACCCCCTTACAATCTGTGTATAAAATTCTTAATAAGTTGAACAGTTGTATAAATTCCAAAATATCATATATAAGAGATATTTATGTAAATCCTAATACATCCATTCTATAGCGTGATACGTAATAGATCTCCATGAGATATTATATGTATATTTACTCACTCCCTGTTTGCTCTACTATCACGCTCTCCTAAACTTTTTCCTCCTCTTCCTCTCAGATCCGTTCGTTGCATTTATAGAACAATACTTGCGAAAATATGCGGTTAATTATGATTGTGCGTTTATTCTCCATGGTAATCACATATATTCTATTTTATTTTATATATTTGTTTTAGCTTTCTGTAACCACAATTTCGTACACATTGCACAATAAATTAAATTAAATTACATGCGATGAAAATCTATCACAAAATCTATATAATAATAAAAATTAATTATTCTGCAACTTTTATTTTTAAGGAATACTTTTTCTGTTTGGTTTTATTATTATTAAAAATACAGTTTTAATCAATTTTGTACTGATTAAAACTGAACACTATGTTTAATCTGTGTTTCTTTAGTTTAAATTAAAACATTATCCGTTTAAAATATAGATAACGATATAAAATTAATTATAAAAAATAAAACATATGCTTTGAGTATAAGATTTCCTTATATTAAAATAAAGAAATTAAACGTGTGACTTTCTCTTTAGATAATAAAATTTAGAATGATAAATTTTTTTATAAAAAAAATAATACAATGAAAAAAGCAAAATTTTGGAGAAAAAGAAAGGAAATATTAAATTACTTTAGTGGAAAACTCTGTGCACTCTGTAGTGGTGTACGAAATTTTGCACGAAATCCGTAAATCACAAATTAGAACAATGTCTTAAACGGCAACAGATTTTATTGAATCATAAACGTGTAATCGAAAATCTAATAAAATATATATACGTATTATTAATAAATGATACATATATCACAGTTTTTTCATATTTAAATCATTCGAGCCGATGATTCGTACGTTACTTTGTATTTCCAAAACGACAAGCAAATTACAATTAAATCAATGGCAAATTCAATAAGAAATATATATAAATTTAATCTTATTGAAAAAAAATCATTACTGCCCATATAAACGAAACAATTATTAATAATTTTTATCAACTATAGCGATTTTTACACAAAACGAATAAATAATGCCAAATACATACTTGCTTGGATAAATAGCTAATATATTTACAATAATTAATCGGGAGGAGTTAATTAATCGTGCGGAGCGATCATAGTTATTAATTGTTCGTAGAAAATAATTGCGTTCCTATGAATAATACAGCGGTATTTCGCCTTGTTATCTGCCAACTCGAGTTTCATTGTGCGAATGACAATACAGCGTGGCTTTGCGTACGCCATAATAGTGCTTTGTAGTCTAAAAAAAATACTAAGACTATGCGCTGATCAGCATTTTGTCTCCTTGAAATATTTCTTTTATTTCGAATAAATTATCAATATGTTATATAATAGATTCGACATGTTTCAATTTTCAATAGTCGAATACTTTGATTCGGGGTTTTGAGTATTATTCGTTTTCAATCAATTACAAGCAATTAAATTACATTTTTGCAGTCAAAGTTCAAAGTACACAATGCAATGTATATTCGAATGCAAGTAGTGCTACCCAGATAGAACATAAAGTCATAATAATGAAGTCAACATGACGTCAAGCTGAAATAATTTTAGGAAAAATCATAATGATGTCACTTAACACAATTTTAAAGATGATTTTGTAATCTTTTTAGTAAAAAAAGTTACATAACAGTTATTAGTATGTTAAAAATTCATTACAAAATCATAGTCAAAAGCGTATATAATAATATAATTATATGATTTTTTCTAAAATAAATGAACTAATGTCATTTTTGTCTTACATAATTTAGTATTCTATATTAAGAATATAAAAAAGATTACAGTTGATTCTAATATCTTATTACGCTAATTATAATTTCCGTTTTCATCATCCTGATTCAACATGAATAGACTGCGAGAAATATCATTGACGTTTATATGTGATTCGACAAGTTATAATCGTCGTTTCGATTCATTCATAAATCCTCATTTATAAAATTATTTGGGCTAATTATCTATTTAAAGTAATATCTACAACGTTTTATCGGTTTTATATTTCCAGCATATTTGTCGCGACTATGCTTGGTAGAATAATGCGACGGTTCACAAAGTGGCCCTTGCTACCTACCGGCTCGACTCTCACTATGCAAATAACACGACGTCGCGATGCACAGCGTATACCGCACTGTATGCCGCAAAAGCAAACACCGAGGTCATAAAATATCCAACGTATTATGAAATACATGTATTCTTTATATTTTAACATAAGAAAAATAATCGTAATAATACTATACTGGCACGAAATAATGATTTACTATGCCATACGTCAAGTCCATCTCACAAAAATTTAAGAACCTAACGAAAAGAGTGAATATGCTAACATGACATATTTTAGTTTAAATAAACTTGTTATATATTATCAAGGCACATGAAGACATCTTCTGTAATGTATCTTAGAAGAATATATTTTATAAAATATCATGTAAAGATTGTGTAAACGCTTTTTATATCGCTCAAATTTGCAGAGAACTTGAGATCCGTATTGCAGAACATAAAAACTATATTGGTAGAAATACTATCACTCCGTTATTATCGAACATAGAGTCATTCATAAACCATGAATTCAACTGGGATTTGGATAAAAACATGTTTCAAATGTTACATAAACAAAATATAATAGCCTAATTTATAATTAGACATTAAGTGCGTATATCATGCGTATGTTGCCATCCTTGATAAACCTGTTTAAGATGTTTCTGTTCACAAGGTTAACTGTGATCTTTCGTTCTCCTTGGAGAGCTGATTCTTCTATTAATGAATTTATCAATTTATTTAAATCTGAAATCATTACTTTTAGGCCGTTATCGTAGAACATTGTCCACTTTGTTTACAGTTTGTGATCGACATGATAAACGAATCATCAAACTCGAGATTTTGATTTCAAACATGTAAAAAAGCTAAGGATAGCTCGAAGTTAAACCAAAACATTCTTTTTGTACATTTGATATTAAACTAGTTGAATTATATGTATATTAAATTATAGTTATTTTTTATCATTTTATTTATTACGTTTAAATTTTTATAAAAAAGAAAGAAAATTTATACGATATTAATAAATGGAAAATCAAATTAAATTACTACAAAAGAGATGTTACGACCTAATCATACTTTTTTCCGTAACTTATTTAAATGATATTATTTTACTATTCTCGGATTTTTTAACAAAAAATTAGAAAAAGAAGTTATATAATAAATATAAAACAGAACAAATAAAAAGTTTTTTTTATTTTCTAAATCTTTTTATTAGATCCTATACTTAAAATTAGTTTTAGCAGAATTCTTCAGTAGAAACAAAAAAAAAAGGTTACTTATTAAGTAGGACCTTAATAAGTTACTTAGTTACAGAACAACTAGTAAAACCAAGAAATTCCGTATCGAAACAGGAAGGTTTAATTTACTTGCGTTGCGACGCTTACCGACTAACAAAAGGCAGGAAGATTTCTCGCGGCAACAAATCATCGTGGCCATTTCTTCGGTTTCCGCGAGCCGAATTTTCTGCTCGCCGACGCGCAGGATTGAAATATGGCTGGGCAAAGGAATCGCATCGCATGGACGCTGCTCCTTTTCGTGGGGTGGCAATGCGAGTTTCTCGTTTTCGAGCTCGCGCCGGGTCGAGAGTTTATATCACATCGCGTCGATTCCATAGGATTTCCTAGCAAACCTCTGCGATAAAGAGAACGCGTATATCGAATGACTGAGAAACAGTCGGCAAATAGTATTTCTTCCGAAAGCAAAGATAAAATACGCACAGATCTAAATTTTGATCACTTCTGATAAGTTGTATAATATAAGCAAATAAGAAAAATATAAGAAAAACAGTAAAATCAAATTATAATTATTCGTATAATGTAATTTTGTATAATTACGCAGAGTGTTCTCGAGTTAAACCACCAAACTTAAAAATAAATTAGAACAGACAAAATTTTTTTGGAAGTTTATATATACTTGCAAACACTCCGTTTAAGAGATTTTAATGTTTTAAGTTAAAGAATTAGAGGAATGAATATATAATGTTGAAAAACTTTTGGTTTTGTTTACTTTGAAGCAAAAAGTGTATAAAGTGTCCATTAATGACTTGAAACATTAAAACGGTGGTTAATGTATAAGCATTCGAAAAAATTACGCACAATGTAAGTTCGTCACTCATTCTTTTATTGATATTTGCAATGCTTGTCTCAAGGCTGGATTTTAAACAAAACGTATAATAATTACATTTTGATTATTGTAAAAGCTATAAAGCGAATGAGAACCTAGATTATTTCAAAGTTATTCATTTTTATAGTTCTGTAACTTATAAAGACAATATCTCTTTTAAATGAAACGTTTGCGAGGAAATTTTTACAAGAAAATTTGGTTTGTTCTAAGATTCTAAATTCATGTTTTAAGTTTGGCAGTTTAGACCGAAAATACTCTGTATAATAGTAAAAGACGTAAGTTATGTAATAGTAATAATACATATTACACATAACACAAACTAAATAATAGTATACCACAATATAGGATAGTATAGAATATTACATATAGCATAAAAAGAATAAATCAGTTTATGTATCGAACATTTTGCTCATCGGATAACTAAAGAAAATAACAAAAATTATAAAATAGGACTTATCGACTCAGTTTAATTCATTCTATCTGTCTACAAGTGGTATGTCAAAAAGTTTGATACATCCTGTGTGCGCGCGCGCGCATGTGTATGTAGAAAAGGAAATCGAGATTGTAATTGTTACAGACACCAAGAATATCTTGTGAGAGCAAGCGAGCGTGTCATCCTGTCCTCATAACTCGAATCGCAAGTCAATATATACCCGCTAACGCGCTGGGTTGTGTTCCGGTCCGTGTACACGACATCGCACGAATTACTCGCGCAAGTGTCGTCGAGGAGGTTCATTAAGGGAGATAAGGGCTTGCTGTGCAGGAAAGCCGATCTCTTTCCCTCTCACGGGATCGGAGATCGACGTCCTTCACGATGCATTCTCCTCACCGCACCGACCGCTTGGAAAACTTTTAGCGAGGAAATCCGGAGGATGGGCTTGAGAGATAGGCTGAATCTGGAGGGATGCAGGAGCATAGGGAGGGCGACTTACTTTCGCAGCTGGAATGTGGGTCGCGCGAAAATGCAATCTTCTGGCTCGATGCACTGTGCAATGGCTGACGTATCCGTAGCGGTTTCCTCCTCGCTAGATCATAGATGGAGACGCGCGGCGTAGTTATGAACCGTATTACGAGATAAAGCGAGTATCTTATTCAAAAGGAAAAGGCAATTAGGCTGAGAAGAGTAAGTTTTTTTAAGAGAAAGCAAACAACATATATTATATAACTATAATTAAAGAAGTAGTTCTAAAGTAGTGCTATAAAAGTATATATATACATGTATTTGAGTTACTTGTTATAGAGAGAATATTCGACAGAATATATTAATAGACACAGTATTGGCAAGGTGTCGATATAGCATCGATACAGTTTAGAAACATTGGAATTAAATAAAAAGAAAAATATATTCCTATATATACGTGAAATTGTATTTTTATAAATTGCACGTGCCAAATAAGTATTTACTATTTCCTTTTGTCTAGATAATCATGCAATTATTGATCTTTTAATAACTTTTAATAATAGTAATAGAAATTTTATTAAACAACACACAACTTCAAGAAAGTCGTACACGAAGACAAATATATATAACAGTACCTCAAAAGGTGCAATATTAGCAATTAATAACAATGATACTCTACTTTCCTGCCCCTCCTTCTCTCTCTCTCTCTCTCTCTCTCTCTCTCTCTCTCTCTCTCTCTCTCTCTCTCTCTTCTCTATACTAACAACACTAAATAAATCTTCTGCACAAGCCAAGATCATTGAAACAATTAATATAAATAATTATTACAATAATAAAAAGAGATTTAAGTATTTAAAGATATATAAATCTTGACATAAATGTTGTAAACAGAAGACCATATAATTAATATACTAGAGTTATAATAGTGATAATTTGCACGAAAGAAATTAAATTACTGAAAGAACGAATGAACGTATCAAAGACGCATATCAAAAGGCGTATGTCACGTTTACTGAATGTGAATGGAACATCGTATCGTGACCGTATACGACGGAATGTCCTTTACTATCTCACGTCCCTGCAGCCCATTTGCTGCTCGGAAGATGATCCAGCTAGAACTTAGCGGTCCGATACACGTGACCGAGATATATACAGCGGCTGCGCTTCGCCATTAAGGTGTAATTGAGAATCGATAGCCGATCCTACACATGACGTACTCGATATCGAAGTTTCCCTGATTTTAATAAGGCGATATCGATGTCTTCCAAAACCTCATCACTTCGTGCTGATTCTCTAAACTAGCTACGGCAGAATATCGAGATATTTTTAGACGCAAATTGCATTGATCATTTTTGAATTTACATATATGTATGTCCTTGTGTATCGTCATACGGTTATGTAAAAGAGCACATGATATAGCAGAAAATAATGTAATAGTATAATAAATAGGTAAGTAAGATGTCTTACTTAAATTAAAGCAAAAAGTAAAATTTTTTTAATTATAATTATCTACTCCTTTTAATAAAAAATTCTACGATATTCTATAAAATCATATCTTATACCTATAGTAGACAATGTTCAAATATCTATCGTTGGAGTGAAATTTCTATATAGAAGAACGACATAGATAGAGTATGCATAGATCAAGCGACGCGGTAGCGTCGTGACGCCAAGTGCATAAAATAAAAATATAACCGCTTGACATGATCGCTTGACGTGTGAACATCATCGTGTATATGTTCATGTCGCTGCCAATTCGCGACGCTATCGCTAGCTTTATCTGGAGTTTTGACATCTACAAACTTTAGATTAATATTATTTGGAAATTAAAAGCCCAATCAAAAATCTAAAAACACTTTCATTATATAATGTCATCGGTATCTTTCGATTGCACAACCAGTCTGAATAACTTTGGTGCAGCCAATACCGAGATCAAGTTCCGAAAAGGAATCGTTTCAAGATTTTTTTCAGTCGTACGTGTGACAGATACATGTAAAGCGTTTTGTCCATTAAGCTGCTGTTCACAATGTCTACATTCAAAAAAATAAATTAAAAATTAAATTAAATTCAGTAAAAAATTAAACGAATTAATAAATTAATTAAATTAAAAAATAAATTGATCAAGCTAATTAATAAATAAATAAAATAAAATAAATTAATTTAATAAATATAATATATAAATTTAAGAAGATTAAAAATAAACAAAATAAGAGGCCAAGCATATGCCACACACTGGATCGTATTAATGAAATGATTATCTATATTATAAAGTACAATTACATATGTAAACCCGTGTGAAGCTGGCCCCCCAATATTAAAAAATCGATTTTTTTCTTCATGCATTCGTTTGCTTATCGTTTGCTCACGAATGCTCAGTTGGAATTTTCTTGTATCTTTTGAACTAAGGATGAGCAAACGAAAATTCCAACTGAGCATTCGTGAGCAAACAATGAGCAAACGAATGCATAAAGAAAAAAATCGATTTTTTAATATCGGGGGGCTAGTGTGAAGTTGGCTCCCCAAAACATAATTTTCGTATATCTTTTGAACTAAGGGTGAGCAAACAAAAATTCCAACTGAGCATTCGTGAGCAAACGATGAGCAAACAAATGCATGAAGGAAAAAATCAATTTTTTAATATTCAGGGGCCAGCTTCACACGGGTCATATGTAATTATGCGATGTGGTGAGAAGTACAATACTACACAAAACCAGTCTAATCAGACTCGCTTTATATAATGCAGACGAGTATCAAATTTCGAGCTCTCCTCACTTCAAATTACAGTAAAATTAGAACTTGTGAAACTCTACATCTTTGAGTCTCATGTAATGCTACTGATCTTCAAAAAATATTTTAAATTACTTTACATAAAGACTACCTGCGCATACCATACTCAATTTTAAGTATTAGTACATTATATTTTTTCTACGTAAAATTAAAATTTATTCCATAACACACTTCTGCAAATAAAAATTTAATATAAATTCTAAATGGTTTTTTAATTTATAATTTAAATCTATAACAACAGACAACAGTACAAAAGAGATTGATATAATTAAACGTAAGCTACGAAATTGCATTGGTGGATATTATATAATATAATAACTCATGCAAGTTTAACTGAAAACAATTTGCCGCTGTCCCAATTTGTAAACACAATTATATTTCTGGATTTAATTACAAAATGTGTCTTGAAAATATTTTCATCGATACAATGTCACATTTTGTTTTCTCTAATTTATTATAAATTAACCATGATAAATGCAATGGAAATTATTGTGATTATACGGATAATACATATAATAATTACATAAAAATTCGAGCTCTCTTTTCCGTCTTTACTGCCGTTAATTTAACATGTACTTTGGGTTTCTTTTATCTCAAAAGCTAAATAAACGAACATCAAAATTCAAAAATCTGTAAATTGACGAAGATGCGATGACAACTAAATTTCTCTCTCTCTCTCTCTCTCTCTCTCTCTCTCTCTCTCTCTCTCTCTCTCTACTCTCTCTCTCTCTCTCTCTCTCTCTCTCTCTCTCGCTCTCTCATGTTTTAGTTTTTCTTTCTATTTTATTTTCTATTCTCTTTAGTTATATTTTAATTCTCCCAGTATAGTTTCTTATTAAAAAAAATATCTGTTGATTTTATAAAACAATTCTGTTTCTATACAGCGAAAAAAGTGGTATTAATCGTTCCATTTCTTCAAAGTAATAATATTAAAAATATACGATAATAATTACTTTACAAATAATAAATTATGAAATTTAATTTTAATATATAAAACATGTTTTATGCGTTTCATAGTTATGTGTACACTTTTTAAAATTAAAATCTAAAAAATGTTATATTTGGAAATATATAGGGGAGAGTGTCCTAAATCGGACCGTGTTCCAAATCGGACCTTTTTAATTTAAATAAATAAGCAGATTTGTGTGCTATTTATAATATAAAGTCCTTATAAGACACCGAACATGTGGCACACAACAGTTTGGCAGTACTCCGTCATAACGTTCATAGAATAAACACAAATCCTATGTATTTTCAGTTATCATGCGAAAATTTTTTTAAAAAAGAAAATCCTTGTAAATCATTATTTAAAAGATGTTAACAATTTGAACGGTAATTGATTTAAGATAATAATTAAAAAGTGTAGATTTCAAAAATATCATGAGTTTTGTAATTACTTTTGCGGTTTATTGTAAAATTTGTTCCAACCGTTCGAAAGAACGCGTGTTCAAATCGGACTTATAATACAAAAAACATTAAAAGGACGAGTAAGCCAGCTAATTCATCGAAGAAAGAAGGTTCGCCACAACCTGGTTGTAATACTGGTGATCGACCAACCAGATCTGGTCTACGGAACACTAAATCAATAAAATATCACGTATCGTCAGACTCAGATTGATGGAATTTTTTATTGATTTTAATTATAATAATATAAACTGTATTTTTATCTTTGAATCTTAAATTGCTTGTTTTTACTCAATACTAACAAAAATTAATTAAAATATTTTAAAATTCTATCTAAAAGTTCATAAAAATCAGACCGAAAATTTTTACATTTTCCATTATAGTTCGACACAGGTAAGAGATACGTCGAAATGATCTGAAGCAAAAATGAAGGAAATTAAATGATCTTTCGAATGGCATCATTGGTTTTATGATCGGACTTTATTTACGCCTTATAGAGAACAAAAACTGTAAATATAGGTCCGATTTAGTCCACTCTCCCCTATATACTATATATATTTAGCAAAGAGCATTAATTATACTAATAATAATTTATTTATTTTTTTTACAGTTATATATAATGATCATAATGATAATACTGTACTCATTGATTAATAATATTAATTCATTCATTCATTCTTGATTGTGTTTAAAAATAAATGTATTTACGTATATTTGATAGTAATTGCAATTTCTATATAAATATATATTGTACACTTCTTGAAATTTTATTTTTTTTATAAATGTTATACCTGAAATATTTTTCCCGGCAGAAATAATGAGAAATGCAGATGAAATAGCGATGATTATTCTATAGCTTCTAACAAAAAAATGGTTAAACGAACGTATGTGTGTTTGACATCATTATTTATAATACAATTACACATCGCTGCATTCAATGGATTGAAATAGCAATATTATGCAATCAATATATGTCGAAAATTTTATTTATTTCTACGAGGCAGAAAAACAAACAGATAAAAAGAGGGAAAATAAACAACGATTACCGCAAAAAAAATTGATGTTAATGATATCGCTAATAACAAGTTTTGGATATTAGGACACAAGCTGCATTATACTTCTAGCCTTCCGGCAGCCATGGTGACGTCTCTCAGCAGGCTGAAGCGATGAATGCACTAATCAGTAGCGCTCAGTTAGTACACAAATTCGATGAAATTAAATACCAAGTGGAAATGCCCGGCGAAAATGTTTTTCATGTTACTCTGACGAGAAATTGGACAAACAAATTACGGGAGGAATGATTTTGCGTAGAAAATACGAGAAGGAATTGAAGTGAATGTCTCCATGGATAATTCATTTCATATTGCGACCTTTTATCTTCGAAGGAATCACACTTTTAATCAGATATTGAAAGGTACATTTATTCTTACAGTAAAATTAAAAACTTACAATATTTGGGATTTATAAAATAAATATTTAAAAAATAGAAAAAAAATTAATGAAGTTTTAAATAATTCAGTAATAAAATTGAAATAATGACAAAAATGAATTATTTTGTACATAATAATAAAATTAAAATAAAAAGTAAAAGTTTATGTTTTAAATATAGATAATTGTATAATTAAACATTTTTTTAATATTTGCGTAACAATTTGTATTCATTCAACATAAAATAAAATACTATCCAAAAATCGTGCGGTCAATTGCTGCTAATGATTTAATAATTTGGAAAAGAGAATTTAAAATTTAATAATTTAGAATAATTATGAATTATTTCATAAAAGTTTAAAGCATTTAATCCTTTGTCTCTTTCTTGTTTTTTTTTTTTATATGAAGAACGAAGTTATGAACATAAGTATTAAAAATATAAAACTATACTGAGATATATATATATTTTTTTTATATCTTCGAATTTATTGTCGCTTTTATTTTATTTTATTCTTTGACTCTACGCGATTAAAGAAATTTTAATGTTTGACTCTTAATTTGTCTGTTTAGTTTATTATTTTATATACTGATATATATTATTGCATTAAATCATTAATTTAAAAAAACGCAATTTCAAAAGAAATAAATTTAAATATATAAATTTAAATTTTTCTCATATCATTTAATAAGTATAACATTAACTTCAGAGTCATCCTAAATATATATAAATTATATTTTATATTTTTAAAAAGAGGCGCGCGCGCGCGCGCACACACACACATACACATAAAGTATATCTAATAAAAAGTAAGTACTCAATAATTCGCTTGCTCTTAGCTTTCAATCCTACACACAGCAACCGTTATTATAAAGGTATTAAGAGTTCTTCGACAAGATCAATTTTTAAGTGACGATGAGAAAAAGGACGAGCGAACCGCATTTGAAGGATCGGCGCGTCGATCGCATAATTAGTCACGACGCGCCGGAAAGCGACGAAAGAGGCTTTGCGGAAAATAAGAGGGCAAACAAGAGCACAATGAATCACGGTCTGATTTGTAAGCGCAAGGTGATCGTGCGAACTGGCCGAGCTCGTTGAAATTCCATGAAGACGCTGAGACTTTGTAAGAAAGAGTCGTTTGTGAAGAAGCAAAGATTTCTTTTGGACCAATTAACTTGTCGCGACACCTAAAATGCAAAGAGACCTTTGCCTTATGATGATTCAAACCTTTTAATTGCGAGATCGATCCGACGATCAATAAAATTCTTATAAGCATAAATATAACGTTTTGAAGTTCGCGTGTTTATCAAAAAAATATTGCAACTATATACAAAAATAATTAGAAGTAATTGTGTAACAATAAGTTTGTCCAATATTTTCTAAAAACGTTGATTTATTAATTAAACATGTACTTTATATATAATTTCGTGTAGATTTATATAATTTGTATTTGTAATATGTTAAATTGAAATGTTATCAACAAAAATTCCATGCTAATAATATATTAGTAGGTACATTCCAGGGTTTCATTAAACCTATAATTCGACAAAAGTATTTACAATTTCGAAAATTATCTTGTATTATTGAAAATGTTTTGCGTGAGTATCATATCGGCATAACTATCAAAACTTTTTTCCTATAAAACAAAAGTATAGTTAAGCATAATAAATTACCTCCGTAATTTACGGGTCAAATCTATTAACCTTTAGGGAACTTTTTCCTCGGTAGGTATACGGATAAAGTTACGCTTCAATTATTATGTGCTACGGGTCGATGGTTAATATTGCAGAAGAATTTTCAATAAAACATCTAATGTAAATCGTAATCTGAGTTAATTTGTGTAATAGTATCTTTCTTTATCTTTAATTTATGATGAGATTATTCTATGTAACTTACTTTAATGAATTAGTTAAAAATAATTACTACACATTAAAGAACATTAACTGTAAAATTATATATAAGTTTGTCATTTATTTATATTAAATTAGCAAATGTTTAAATTTAGCAAAGCAATTTAACAATCTGCAAATCCTCGCATTTTATTTGACAATTGTTTAAATTGGCAAAATAGACAGAGCAGTTTATAACACTTTCAACTCTGATAACTTATTATTAAAATTAAATATTTAAACAAGTAATAATAACAACAAATCTTTAAAATAATATATAAAATAATAATTAATGTTTTATAATCATGTAAAATAATAGAAAATGTCCAAAAATTGATTTTGTACGTTGTTAAAGAACTAATCCCATAGAATATTCTACGTCTAATGCTCGTTTACGGACTTTAGTGTTATACATACGTTAGTTTGCTTCCTTTATGAAAAATAAAAAATATGAGATGTAAATAATACGTTTAGGGTGTCATTTGTTTCATTCTGCAGTACATTTTGTAACTAACCGTCAAATATTGTGCTACCAACCGCGTGAACTCTCGCAAAATTGACTTGCATCCTTCATCACTAACTCTAGTGTATAGATATATGTGTATGAATATATTAAATACATCGCCGAAATGTAATTTTGCTCGGACGAGTTTATACCCGGAGTGACGAGTGGCTCGTAAAAGCCGATGAGTTTACAATGAAATTACATCGTCAGCCGAGCAACGTTCCACACCTTATTACTGTCATTACGCTTAAACGATCTATCGTGCCGTGAATCAATTCGATAGCCAGATTGATAATCGCTCCAATAGCGAATGTTCTCTGTTCGGATTCATTTCCACGTCGATTTATATCCTATCCGGGCGCGTTTGACGCAGATATCAATGCATTGAATAAATGCAATTATAATATATATATAGAAACAGAAGTTATCACATAAACACTCACGAATCGCACACATGACACCAAAATGATAATTATATTACATCAATTGATTAACAATTTGATAACAACAAAAAAATGAGCTGTGCAATATTATTATCGATATTTGAGTTTTATTACACTATAATTCCGCTGAGCAACGAAAAGAACGGTTTTGCTCAAGTATTTAAAAAACTACGTACGGATCCAAAAATAATTTTGATAAATTAATCAAAGTAATTACGTAAAACAAGCATCGATGAGTAATGCTGTCAAAAATTTTGATATTCTACGATTGAGAAAAATGTCTAGTTAAATTACGAGTAATTGGATTTTTGGTTAAAAATGAACAAATCGAAATTTTCTGATTAAATCTATTAAATTCTAGTTAAAATACCCGGAATTCTCCGAATGATATAACCAGAATCTTCTTGTTCGTTCATTTCCAACTAGTCTATTTTTTAAAATATAGAACAGCTTAAGAGTAACATAATTATTTTGATAATCAAACAAAATTAATTTCAGATTTGTATCTGGCTAAATTTCCAGATACGTCAACAAAATCGTTCTTTCGGTATATTTTAGAAAGACGATTACGATTGTTTCATCTATGATTTCTTTCTCAGCGTATATGAGTGTACGTAGTATATATTATAATAAAATAAAATATGCTATTAAAATATAAAGGGAAAATGTGATAAAAAAGCCGCTTAATTGTCGCTTAATTGCGAAAAATCACTCGTAAACGACATCTCAATGCAGCTCGCGGCTATCCAACTATTTCTATCGAACGTTTTCCAAGTCTTCTTATTGCTCGTGCAACTGTATGTGCGTTGCTCGCGATTGTACCATTCACGCAAATCAACGGCCGTTACATTCGGACTTGTAATCCATCCGCACCAATCTGTCCGCGTGAAACTTTACGACTGCAATAACGATTTTACACACGTGCAGGATTGCTTCATCGCGTGTATGTACGCGAAAGCACAGGGGCATGTATATATATATATGTACGCGACTATCCCTATTCGTCCAATTCCTCCGGTACAATAGCGCGAGAGAATATCGCGTGACGCGCTCTTCCGATTTTGCGACGGATTCTAATGTGAGCGGGTTCGAGTTCGAAACTAGAAACGAGACTCTTTTGAGCGTCCTTTGCCTTTGTACTAGGCATCGGTTCCATGCCGGACATCAATTCCGATTTAAACAGCCTCCCAGATAACACTTTCAAAATGTTGAAAAACTTTTTGATAACCCACAAGATTTTTGTAATAGAATATTTATATCATACGGAAATGTAAAATTGTTTTAAAGTTTTAATAGAAAAACTGTATATTTAAAACTAATATATAGAGAAATAGGGTAATGAACCAATAAACTCGTTAAAATCTTTAAATTATTCTAATATATTGCGATGTATATTTAAAGTTCAAGATAACAGAAATGAAAATTATGAGAATTTTCTCGATAATTAATAGGAGAAAGTGCAAGATGCCAACACTCATAGAAAACAGTTAAATAAAGTTAATGATATAATTATTTATTTAGTTAAGAGTAATTCTTACAAATCGTAAAAGAAAAAGATAATAAATTGATTAAATTTTTTAAATTGGATTATAAAAGTTTTTTTTAACTCTTTAAAGCAACTAAAAATACATAACCACCAATTAGGTGTTGACAAACGGAAAAAATTGTAATTAAATGTCATTGTAGTTTAAAGTCAATAACCTTTGAATAAATACTTCTATAGTAGCAGATTTTGTTTCTCTCTCTCCCTCTCTCTCTCTGTCTCTCTCTCTCTTTCTCTCTCTTATTTTTCAATTATTCTCAAAATTTCTCGCTCTTCATTACTAGTAGCAGATTTTGTTTCTCTCTCTCCCTCTCTCTCTCTCTCTCTCTCTCTTTCTCTCTCTTATTTTTCAATTATTCTCAAAATTTCTCGCTCTTCATTACTTAATACCAAATTTCCGGTTTTCTTTATGAGTTTATTGGCACATTTATGAATTTAGATTTATAGATTTATTGCGTAAAAATAATTATATCACTAAAAATACACAGATATTTTAAGATACATCAAAATGCAATAGAACAATAAACACGTGAATTTATGGTGATTTATTAAATCCTTAAAAATTGACGATCAAATTTGATTCTTTGTAACGATTGATAATCGTGAACAAAAAGGAAAGTAAAGAAAATTAACTTGATAAGTATTGAATGTGAATTTTTGCAGCTCATTAACATTCGTCTATACAAACGAACTTGAACAAATGTGAGAATACAAAAGTTAAAAGTTTTCAATGGCGTGCTCAATTGCGCCATACGGTCTTTCATGTCTACGCACAATGAATAAAATAAATCTTGTAAAAGTATACTCGCATTTTGAAAACATGGAGACTTCATTACATAACAATTACATTTCAATTTAAACAATTATCAAATCTTCTCATTATTTCAGATATTATTTTCTCTCAATTAATTCAATATTAGGGGAAACCGAAATTAATTGTCATTCGAGATTAATTGTCAAAAAACTAATAACTTAATCCTTAAAGTATATAGCATTATCTTTTTTTACGCTCTTATAAAAATTTTACATAGTTTAAAATTCATAAATGATTAGAAAACGTGCTGTAAAAGCTTCTTTAGCTCGATTAATTTAAATTTCAATTAACGCAGTAAAGTTATTGTATAATTATTAGAGATTAAAATTAGATAATTATCGCATAATTATCAGCACACAAAATCAGAGATTAAAAAAAATTATTCTTAAATAATACATCTGTCGAAACTCGCTCGCAAATATTATATATTAATACATGTAAAAGGCATTATCAGAAGATTTATATTTGCGAGTCTTTGTAATCCAAATCGAAAGACATACGAAACGTATTTTCTGTAAAATTCATTGTTTTAATTAAGAAAAGAAAAATACATTTTATCATAAAATTTCAATTATATGAAGCATGGAAGGCATGAGAGTTGCTAAACACGATTTTTAATGATCCTAATTGTGAAAAAATTTAAGATGATAAAACACAAAATTTTTATCAATTTCATTATGATTAAATTATAATAAATACAGAAACAACAGAAAGGCATACCAAATGACGAATACTGAAATAATTATTTTGATAAAAGTAATTATTTTAATGTTCTCATACTGTACGATATGCAAAGTGATACGAAGCTATGCGCTCACTCTCCTTTTTTCATCAATAGTTGAAAAACAATCGTTGTCGTTTTTCTAGCAAAAGTTTTCTACTCGTCCCATTGAAGCCTGCTAATTTCTAGCGTAAATTCGGTTTAACCAGAGGAGAGAGCCGTCGGCGAAAATTCGACGAGGGTAAAACAATCAGACTAACGCGAAAACTGTATCAGACATGCAATTCGCACTAATTGTCCCGGTCGCCGGTCCTTCCAGGCGCTCCCGTCCCTTTTCTCACCGGTGATAACTGCCCGCCTTCTAATCTCCGAGCTCGTGCTACAATAGGGTGATGATTACCTGAACGGTGCAATTTGGTACCCTCGAAATGGAAGATATAATACGAGAAGAGAAGGAGAATATCCTTTCTGCTTCTTCTCTCCGCCATCCTCATACTGACGATAGTTCGAAAACGTACCACATTACGATCTTTTCTGAACAATTTTAAATCTAAGAATGTAAAACCTTCTAAAGTTACTGAAATATTTCAATAATTTAATACTAAGTCTGTACAATCCATTAATCTATGCTTTTTTTACTTTAAAAAACAAACTGATATGTATCAAAGACTAAAGTAGAACTCTGCTTATAATTTTATATATAGTATTAAATATTATAAATGTGATACACTTTATGAGTACTATTTATGATGTTTCGTGAATGAATAGGAATTTTAATAAACTATAAGGTTATAGCTGTTTTTAAAATTAGAAGGTGGTAAAGAAAATCTTTTAGAGTTTAATATGATTTATCATTCTCTGAATATATGCTTTTTTTTAGTGTATAAATTGCAATTTTTATTGTAATATTATAAATATATAAGACTAAAATAATCGTAAAATCAATATATTATACTTGGCCAAATATTGCACATCTTTATTACAAAATTGTTTTAGTACATTTTGCGCTCAAATGTATTATTGTTTTACACTTTTAATACCTCTTTTTAGTGTTTTTCATAACACTGTCAAGTTGCTCACTACAGTTGCGTTACTCAAGTAGAACACAACCATCAAAATAATATCAAAGTACTTCAAAATAATTACTAAAAGTGTAACATTACTGAAAGTAGCAAATATGTGTTTAATCGCGTGAGATCGTCACGTGGGAATAGTTATCCATTATGCTTTCGTTTCTCTCGCTCTGTGATAGGTTGTATTTCTCCGCGCAATCCATCTCCTTCTCGTCGCTCGTAGATACATGTACTTATCCGAACATTCGTCTAGCTGCACGTACATCTCTAGAGGACTATAGCTCTTCGCGGTCCAAAAAGGACTTCCCATTCACTACTTCAGTAAGGTTCTTTTTCCATCTCTTTCGATAGTCTTTTTACTTTGTTCCTATTTATTTCATCTCCTAAGAACCCATAGTATTTGCGTGTGGAAGCAAAGCTGCAAATATTTCCATGGTTATCAAAAAATTATTCCTTTCCGTAAATATATGTATATGTACAGTCAAACAAATCTTGATAGGGAAAAAAGGAAAGCAATTAAAATTTCTTTAAAAATGTAAAATGCGAATTTTTCATGCAAGATGACCCCCAGGTTAAATTGCCATATATAAAATATGAATTTATAGGACTACAAAACAAACGAAGTCATCTCTTAAATGAAGCGTTTGCAAGCAAACTTCTAAAAGAAAATATTGTTTGTTTTAAAGCTCTGTTACATATTTTAAGTTTTGCGATTTAACTCGAGAACATCCTATATATAGATGACAAAAATTAAAAATTTCATGTTTCTAACTGCTATTGTTTTTCTGCCTTATAACAAAAAATTACTTTCCAAATTTTTGTTAAATCAAGCTACAGTGAATTTACAGCCAGACCAACAGAAGGTCCTACTTCCAGTTTCAGAAGCAGAACAAATTTAACACTCGGTTAGCGGTTGCACTTGCAACTGCGACGCTTAACGAGACGAGCACGAAGCGCAATGGGATGCGTGTGGTCATCGAAATGATACATGCGTTCCGGAGCGGCGACAAAGCGGCGCGCCTCCGAAAACTGACACGCTTCATAACCACAGAGGACGCACCGGGCCGGATAAACGCGTTATTGGAAAGCAATCAGTAGGATAACGTAATTATCGAACTGTACGTGCCCCACGCACAGGATCGTTATGACCACGCGACACGTTTGTCATAAACTGAGAAATATGCGACTGCTCGATGACTGAATATTTCCAGTGCAACGACCACTGAAAATTTCAATTAAGCGATACACCGAAAATATATAAAACGTAACCGGACGAGATGTAGAAATTTGTCGTTAAAATATAACGAGTTTATCCTCAGTTAATTTTAAAAACATGAAAAAGATTTTATAATAGTCACTACTTAACTGAAAATTCAACAAAGTATCACTTCTTGTAAAGATGAGATAATATTTCGTTTGGGATATATCTATTATATTTTGCCGCACGAGTATCGCAAGACCAGCTACAAAGTGGTCACAGGTATTGGAGAGACATAAGAGGCAATGTCTCTCTTTCCTGTCGAGTTTCCTCGGCGAGAAACATGGCGTCAAATTCGAGAACAAAAATCAAAGTAAACTCGAGAACCGCTGGATGGAAATGGAAACCTGAACAGAAGGTGGACAAGCAAAAAGCTATTCGCCTGGGGGCGGATAAATATTAACTCTTTTATAAATATAAAACGCTCTCGACGCATCCTCTTGTTACACCGACGAACGAGCGTGGCCGCAGGATGAAAATGGAGGGAAGCGCATGGGAATGGGAGAATTGTGGTGAAGACGAAAGGAGCATAATGTATGAAAATTGCGCTTTACCAACGTCAGAAATTAATTTATCATCATCGTCTATCGATATCGATTAACATTAACGCTCGAAATGTTATCGCAAAAATTGGCTTAAATACTTCAATCTTGAAATACGCTTTGTTGTATAATCCGATAATAATCTATTGCTATCGCTCAAAAGTCATTTATAATTTCTTTAATGTATCTCTTTCTTTAATATACCTCTACATATATTAACAAGACAATAAATTCTTTTCTCGTAAAAAAAAAAAAACAATTTCTCCTCCTCTCCCTTTCCTTTCAAAAAGTGCAGTGAATAGAGTTACCGAAGAAACGGTTCCTTCCTGGAGAAACGTTTCACTACACACGTAAGCGTGGATTTCAATAAACTCTACCTCGGAAATGTATTGAAGGCTCTCTCTACGTATGGAAATCCGGTCGACCGGCTTTTCTCGCGCCTCCCGAGAAGATTCTGGGAGCTCGTATCTCCGCTAAACAGCAGTCGAACTATGGCACAGCATAAGGGGTGCATCGGGAAGGTGCATCCCTCACTGGATGGTTAAAGCCGATTGAAACAATCGGCGATCAGTGTTCGGTGATCCCGCTCGGAAATGGCGAAGGGTGAATGGGAAGGAGTGAGGGAGTGAAATCACGCAACTTCGTCCCCGGCATTGCGAACAATCCTCTCCAAGGCGTCGACTGAGATAAATCTCTGACGGATGCAGCTACTTTGTGACAGGGAAATGAAGGTGGTAGAATTCAGCGGCGGCTTTTCGATCAATTTTGTATTGGTTTCTTTCGGAGGTTTCTTCTATCGGTATCTTCAGCACCGCTGTATTGCGAAATCAATGAGTGTTTATGCAATTAACGTAATGAAACTTCCAGCAAAGTTTTAAGCAAGTTAATTAAAATAAACAACATATGGTTTTAGAAGTCAGTATATATAAGTAGAATAAACTATCATAAAAGATGTAAGACACACATCATTACTGTTGATACTGCAGAAGATCTCGGTTGTCTTGTAACATTTAATTAATCTAAAATAGTTTATTAACTATGTATATATATATATATATATATATATATTTCCCAGGCTAGATGCAAGCGAGGCGTATCGATATACCTCTCTCGTTCGTATCGATCACCATATTCCCACGTTTATTCCCTCCGTTCCTTATATCGTGTTTTACACCTCTACGATTCGAATACGTGAAAGCAGAAATTCTCTCTTACGATGACTCGGGGTCTCTACATTTTGAATGCGAATTATGTGTGTGTTTGTGTGCGTGTGTCGATGCGTGTGCGTGCGTGCTTGCGGCAGGACTCTCTCTCTGTTCTTGAATTATAGGAATTCACTTCGCATTATATTACTCTATTCCAAATTTCTCTATTCAAACTTGCCAAACTGTAAACACTAATGAATCCAATACACAGTTTAGTAACTCAAGATTCGTGTATGCACGCACGCATTTCACACGTGTCAACTTTGAAAATCCCAAACCACTTATGACAATGAAATTATTTCCCTCTTGATACATCAAGATGGCGAGCTCAATCTCTAAGGACATAATGTCGTAATCCTTACATTTTCATTACAGCTGCTTGCTGTACATATTCGTGGAGATGGAAATAAGCAACAAGAAATTTAAAGATGCTTTTTAACTATTTTGCAAAATTGTGAAGTTGTTAAATGATTGAAATCAATATTTAAAATTTTAACAAAATATTATTCAGAAAAAATTATTTAGTTGCTTCGTTAACGAATAATTTCAATTTAGGATCAATCTTTCACTCGAAATCATTAATTAAAAAATATCTAATCAGAATTCGAAATCAGTTTTGAAAATTTCATTCAAAAATTTTTAAAAGAAATTTATAAATCGTACGATTTTGTATATATATATATATATATATCCGTCCTTTAGATTTATATAGACCTCAAATTAAAATTAAAATATATTTTTTTTTCTTCAATGGATTGTAATATACTCTTAAAAAAAGAAAGAAACATTTTTATAGTGGTGGCAATTATACATATATATAGATAACGTATGTAGAATTAATTTATTCAACTATTAATTCTATATCTAAAACCTGTATAGTTCCTATCACTATAAAATCGCACTATTTTTTCTTCTTTTTAAATTTTTTTCTCTAAATGTATAAATTTATTGAACTGTGTGTGTGTCTTTCAATTTAATTATAAAGAAAAAATTCTATAGTTATTTGATAAATGATCCATGGCGTTTGCCTCGGTCGAAGAAGTGATGGGAGTCGGTGTTTCAATCCCCAAGTGATAACCCATCCGATCGTGCCGCCATCCTTTCGTCGATGCATTTTCTTCGTTTCCTCACTTTCTCTCTTCACATTCTCTGTATCACAAGATAAAGGAGATAGTGTAAGCGAGAGACTTATTCTGTGTATAAGCGAGTTCTTGCCACGGATCAAAGTAATTTCTTCAAAGCCGCGTATTCTCCCGCAGGAATCGGCGGAAGTGGCCTCGAGAAGGCAGAGTTCAGTAGTGGAATATATTTTTGTCTTCCTCAAAATTTCTTCAGTGGCAACGACGATGGGATGAGGGAATAAATAAAAGGTTTGGCAGAAGTACAAGTGTTTTTTTCAAGTTCTTTGTGTATGTAGAAAAATTCTCAAAAGTGACTCTAAAGAGATATTATGGCCCGCATAAAGTATACATATATTATATAGTTACAGCTGATACGTGTACAAGTATGTGTAATATTTTAAATAAATTTACACTCAGTCTTTTGGCCAAAAGTACGAAGCACCCCCACAAATTTATGTAAACGTTCTGTGGATTTAAAAATAAATAAATAAACAAAAAACATTTTTATGGAAAAATAACACTAGTATACATAAATCAGAATTTAATGTATGAATTTGATTAGATCTTGATATTCTCATACATTTTGACATGTTAAAACCGAATCCACGATGTTCGAATTGCTCCATCATGTTACAATTTTTTTATCGACGGAAATAGCTCGATTTTTCATTATTTTTTAGCGTTACTTATGGCCTGATTTTTAACTAGGTTGGTAAAATGGAGGAAGTAAGTTCAATGATAATATGTAAGCTTTAAAGTTAATACGCAAACTAATTACAAGTTTTGAAAAATCTTTTTTTTCCATCGATAAAAAAATTGTTATGTGATAGAATAATTTTTTATCGATATCGCGCGCGCGCGGATTCGATTTTAGAACAGTTTAATTCAAAATATTAGTTAAGTCATAACTAATTTCCGTTTTATTATATGGAATTTATTTTTCTCAATAAAAAATAACATTTATATTTTAATTAATTATATTATATAATTGTCATTATTCGCAATGATTGCCATTTATTATTATAGATAGCTCTTCTATGATTTTTATATAAAAATTCATTAGTTTTAATGCGAAGAAATTTTCGACAAATCTTGAATGTTTTCATTAGAGAATTGTTTTCCCATCAAAACATTTTACAGTGAGCGAAAAAGATAATTAGATGATGCACATCTTTGATCGTAAATACTGCAAATTTTTTTACATTTTATTATTATACGTTTCGTTTCCTTCATTTCAAAACAGAGAAATTCATTATTTTATATCAATGTGTGTACGTTATCATTGTCATTGTAAGACGCGAAGCATTTATTTGCTTCAAACATCATGTTCAGATCTGTCAAGCATGATGAGTCATTATACAGGATGATAAATATGTCATAACAATTTATTCCCTGAGATAGAAATTATTTATGACTCCATCTAATATGTATAAGAATACTATAATCTGTAATTTTCAGACAAAAAAAATGTTTATTGTTTATATGTAATTAATATTATTTTCTATAACAGTTTTAATATATTTTAAATCTTTCTCTTGGATTTTATTATCCCCTTTTTCCTAAGAAAATATAATAACTAAGAGTGCTTTATACTTATGGCCAAAGATGTATTATAAAATAAATCTATACACCTTTTACTTTTATCATGAGAATCTTATTCTCTCTGGCGGTACTAAAAAATTTACGAAGAATTCGCGAGAAACTAAAAATACGAGAAATCGTCGCTTCTTTCATCGACGTCACCATTGCGCAAGGAGAAGAGACGGGGAAATTTTTAATTAACGGACAGGGAAGAGAATGAGTTCTCGCGCGCGTAGTCGAGATCGACCAAGTTGTGCTCGTTCTCGACGAAGAACAAACGCACGCGACGACTTGCCGATCGAACAAAGTTGGAAATCGGCAAGAGCTGTTGACATTTAATTTAAATCGAGCGAGACGGGCTTCTTCGTTATTGATCGCGACTAGTTACGACGAAGATGACAGAAATGCTCGTTACATTTATCTCACTCTCGTTTTACAACCAAATTTCGTTCTAATTGTAAGAATTATTTAGCATCATAACCACGCTACTGTGGTTTTTGTCCAGGCAAAGGTGCCAGAGAAATTAATAATATGCGGCGCTTGGAAGAACACGCGCATATATTTAACATGATTTTCCAGTGACCACGAATACTAGATGAAAGATCTAAAAGAGGTTGCTTTATTTTAAAGAGTACGGTATTATTATTCATTCCAATTCATTTTATGTGGGACACTTTTTGATACGACGCAAACTCGAAATATGTTTAATAGAACATAAAATTTTGTGATGTAGCGGAAACTAGAGATTTTAGATGGAGTACTGTCCTATTTAGAGGATAACGTTTTAAAACTTTATTCAAAATTTTTCGTTGAAATAATTCACCTCATTTGCTGCTGCTTAATTTTCTCACTAATTTTCGCGGATAATTCGTCACCGAATGCAGCCTCGCGTTTTTGAGAGAGACGACGCCGTCGTGACGTGCCGGTCGATGCAATCCATTCGTTTCGAACGTCAGTTCCTTCGTCAGGGACCGACAGTCTCGCCGACACGTCCGTAATTATCTTCGCTTTCCGATCCCTTGGGAACTCCGTGGCAGCCCTAATTAACGCGCTACACAGCTCGGCCATTTCGCGTCGTAAATATTTTCGACGAGAGATGCGTTCCGTCACGCTCACGTCCGCTTCACCGCGCCTAACGGAGTCACGTGACGAAATTCACCGATCTAATTTATAACATTGACAACACATCGCGAAATTGTTATAATTTTAATATTAGCTAGACAATAAAATTAGAAAATATGAAAAAGTAAAAATGTGAAATCTGTTAAAGAATAATTAATTGGTCAGAAATTAGTCAGGTTAACAACTTATGACAAATATTAAACTATAACTTTTCAGATCATTTTTGTATAAACGTTTTTTTTTTTAATTTTTACTTGTTTTTAATTCTTTACGCAAGTTACTCGCAACTTGTAGTAGGTGCATTGATATTTTATTTCAACTGTATAATGTATCGGCTTTGGTGTATTTCACGCGATGGGAAAGAATGTACTTTGTAATTTATACAGCATGCTGCTAAAATATATATCTGTATATGTAATAGGATACTTAAACTTTCAGTTATTTAATTCGATATATTATTTATGTTCTGTAGCAGTTATTTATTAGTTCATTATTGTGAATGGATATAAATTCAGACAAGTATTTTTAAACTATACTTACATAAATAATTGTATAATTGCTGAAACGTGTTCAAGATATTTGAATTATTAATTGCAATATAAATCTAACAATTCATTTCGTACTCTCACTTTTTGAAAATCATTTCGAGCTTGGATTTCTTAGCTCAAGTTACAATACGAAGGCTCTTGGCCCTTATTATTTCTATGCTGTTTCATACTTACAAAGCCTTACAATTATATTATTTTTACAATACGAAGGTTGATTATTGAGTAAAGGAAACGTTAAGCTTTCTTCCTCACAATAAGAGAGCCGTATTGCTTTACCGAAATAAGTGTGCTGTATTCTCTTCTTGTCTTCTACGTGAGTGGATATTCGTAGGCGGCCGAAACGCGCCGTTGAGAAAGGTTTGTCTTCGTCAAGCGGCCGAAAGGAGCGGAAAAGCGAGCGCTTTTTAGAAAGCGCACTCTTCCCGCTTGCAGCGCTTTCGTCTTCAAGACGATTCACTCGTCAGGGAGAAAGATGGTGTATTGCCGCTTGAAAAATGAATAACTCGCTAAGGCGAAAGAAGATACTGCACTGTCGGAACAATCGGCCCTCGAATGACACAACACTTTGTAACAATCTTGTAAGAGGCTCTTTCGGAGTTTCAATAAGAAAATCAGTAATCTCCTCTCTTTTTATTTTTATTTACGGAATAAAATTAAACAATATATACGCGCACACAAAGTATTTTAAGAAATTGATTATATCTTGACAAACAGCATTTTTGGAAAATATGCGTTAAACACAGAAATTGTATAGTTAAAAGAGGAATAATGATAAAATAATTAATCAAAAATTTATTTTACCCCATTATTTATCCTTCTTCAAATCATACAATTTTGTATCTAAAACGTTTTTGTCAAAAAATGTTTTTTTTTTCAAGATATAATCAATTGCATTAAAATTAAAATAAAACACTCTATACCTAATTTAATTTTATTCCGTGAATAAAAATGAGAGGAAAGAGAATTCACTAATTTTCTTGATGTTATTTCGAAGCTTTTTCCAAGATAGTATTACTTATCGAGAGTATTAGTAAAACATTCTGTACGTGTCATACATATAAATATACCTAATATATTCATATGCAAAAGTGAAAGCAATTTATTTTTAGAAATGTACACAGAATAATACTATATAATAATAAATAACGTACGGCACAAGGAAGAACTAGTACTGGAGATGAAAAATATTACTTTTCCTGCCAGCCCTGCCACCATTCCTTGCAAACTCTGTCGTTTTAATTATTAACCTGAGATTAATCCACGACGCAAACCCCAACGCATCCGGCAATGCATCCGACGATGCAGCATCCCCGTTCCCTCGCTACGTCTCGTTCACGCAAGAAACTCGACGCGCGCGGCAAGAAAATTTCCGCCTCGAGGAGGAAAGACAATTTCCTCTCTGCTTAAAGATCCTCTTTCTTCCGGCCCTCGACACACCAGGCTGCACCCTTTAACGATACTTGTGCTAGATGTGGTGGAAGGGAGCTAAGGAGATGGCAGTGGAAAATCCGCACAGTACGCGCCCGCGGGATCCAAAGTTTCCAGCAACACGTAAGTGGGTAGTTAAACCACGATAGTGCCTTCGACTACCCTCTCCCTTTCCTGTAACGTAAGGCACACTTCACCTTCTACGCAAGTCATCGTCCTAATTAATATCAATTTCGCTAATATGTAATGCGCACGCCATTTCGCTTAGTTCACGAGGATACTCTTCGTCGATTATGAGATAATTCGAATTTACAGTGACGCTGTAGTTTTTGTATTTAACGTTCATCGTGTTATACTCAAACTAAACCAAATTAGTATATAATAATGAAATATGGTATGTAGAGAACAAAACTTTGTGAAATGAAATTATGTATATCAAAGAAATGGTTGAAAAAATAATTTTGCAAATTAAATCGACTTATTAAGAAACATTATTTTATTACAGCTGACTTAGGAAAAATTATGAATAATATTGATAATCACAAAATAAGGAAATAACATAATTTTGATGTAATAAATAGACTTTCAAGTGATATAGTATGAAATTTTATTGTTTAGGTATTGATGCGATTCTTTCATAATAATAATTTTATTTGTACAAACTTGTACACATCAAATATGATATATTATTTCAATTTTAAATAGCAATATAAATACCTATCGATAGTATGCTAATATCAAGTTTAATACACGGCTCACGTTTTCGTATGAAGTGCCGACTGCAACGTATGGATAGCATACATATAGCTTGATATTTTAAATGCTAATGTGAGCAATGGGATATCGATACAGAATCTCTATAATCCAACATTTGTAATTTCAGATTTAGATTTCAAACTCAATTTAAACTACCAAATTATTATTGTCACAACACACAAGTATAATAACAAGAAGTTAAAATAGACAAATGAAATAAGATAGTTTTGTTGTAACAAAATCAATTTATATTAGAATAGCAAGATATATTTTAATGGAAAAAATTTTCACTGTTAAATTTATAATGTCAAATTTAACTTAAAGTGAGTCTCACTGTTTCTACAAAATATATAGTTATTTTATACTAAGACGATAATTAAATTTAACACTAGATGTGTTTATTTGACACTATATAATGTCAAATATAACTATAATTTTAATATAAAATAATGATATAATTTAGTAACAGTAGTGGCAACTCACGTTAGATTAAATTTGACACTATAGATTTAATAGTGTTGGTTTTTTATTTCTGTTTTTGAGAGTTGAGAATTATTTTGTTTCTTATATATATATACATATATATATATATGTATATAAATATATTAATTTTGATATAATCTTAAATTAAAGATCACAATAAATGTCCCAATGATAAGATACCAATTTTTGTAAATTAACGTAATTTAATACATTAAAAGGTTAAATTTGTAATTTATCGTTGCTAGGCGAATCGTATCAATATATAAATTTTGAGATAGTCGATATTTGTTATTAATTTTATTATTCTCTTATTTCAAGAACAGAGCTCGTTTGAAATAAATAATAAAACTAATATTGATTATAACTGTCTCAAAATATACATTGATCCAATTCGTCCTACAATCGATTCGCCTCGGTCCATCCTAGTATTTCATTTAGTGTAGTATTTAACTTTCCTCTCCATAATTATATAAATATGAAAACTCCTTTGTGAAGGAATAACTAAAAAGTAGTGTAATATTTTCAAAATAACTTGCTAAGTATTTCTTTGATGTTAATACAATAATAATAATTAATCACTTCATAATTCATAGATGTTAAATAAATGAGTAGCAATTCTTGCCTTTCTTTAGACATCGACAATGAACTTGTGACGTTTTGTCGGGAACAACTCGTGCGACAGAAGTGGCATAGAAGCTTATTGACATGTCAGAGAAAGAGACACAGGAAGAAGGATTTTCTACGTCTGCAGGAGTTGGCGCTTCAATATTGGACTCGTTACATTCTTCGCCAATCGACAAGTTCTCAATTCTGCTAATTGAGCCACCGAATGCAATAAAAGAAAGAGGGTAGTCTTCTTCTCCATTTTTTTCTTTTAACTCCCTTCTACAATCGCGAAGAGGTGTTATGTCACTGGCAATGACAAGAACGTCGTGGAAAGAGATGAAAAAAAATTGATGAGAAAAGAAGTACGAACTTATCGATGGATTAATTTGATTTATGAAAGAGCGAGAGTGAGAGAGATAAAAGGGAAAGAAATATATTTTCTTGTACTCCAAAAACGAAAGAAACATACGATAAACCGACTTTTATGAGAAACTTATCTGCTGCATGAATCACAATAATACTTATATTAAATATAGAAGACACAATGAATAATATCTATTTAATTAGTAATTAATTTGACTTAATGGTTACATTATAAAACAAAATTTGATCTGTTTTTCTGCAAAGTATAAATAGTTATAATTTCTGATGCATTATACTTTGCGTGCTAATCCGTTGTATCACAAATCCGTTGTACCATACGGAATAAAAAATATGACTTTATTTGACATTATTTTTCTCAAATTTCTGAAATGATATTATCTGCTAAGATATTATTTCCAGTGATATTAAAATTATAGATACTTCATCTTATTAAAAAATAATATCTTTTTTTCCTTTCTCTGAGTATTGCTAGAATTTATGCTTGACGCGGATTATTAAATATCTGTCTCTTACGTGAAGGAAGCTAATAATGTTTGATCTCGCCAGTTTAATTATCAATGTCCTCTTAGTTAGGGTTGAATAACCGGCGATCCCTTGAAAAATAAAGGAAAACGATAACGAACGATCGACGAATCCACCATCTTGCTCGATCTCAGTATAGCAGATTAAAGGAAAATGGGAACAGGGATAAAGACCGATGATCGGGGGAACTTCATCGGCAAAGTTTACTTTTATCGGGAGCAACGTGGGATTGAATTTCAATGTTATTACGGATAAAGAGAACACTATCGCAGCGGAGAGAGGTAAGAGGACGAGATCTTAGGAACTTTACGGATTTCTTCGGAATTTGCAGAACCATGTCCGTGACGCGAATTACAAAAGTGCGATATTATTTTGTAGCGTCGTCAGTTAAACTATCGTCTCAATATTTATTGAATATTAGTCCCATGTTTCTAATTTTTTCCTGTAAAATTATCTTTAACTCTCTAAATATCTATATATCTTTATGTCTCTATATAATCTATATATCACCAAAATATACTTTAGTATATTATAATATAATATATGCATGTGGTGCATTATATGCATTTGTTGCATTAAATTAAAAATATAAGGGTATACTTTGAAAAATTACTTTTAATATTATAATTTAACATACCATATATAAAGACATAGCTGTATTTTTCGAGAACACAACTGTGAAAGATGTATGTACATTTCTTGCATCTAGTTATTTCATAAAGACGCAAAGTTCGCCGCAAAGTCGTCCTTTGGGCAGGTCGCAGATTTACGGAGATACAAGATCTTGGAGCAACCTGAGAAGCCACAATTAATGATACCGTTAATTTAATTAATGTTCCCCGTAAAAACCGCGGCCAGTTCCGCTTGCTCAACTTTATCTCATAACAAGAAAAAAACAAATATTGCTTAAGGCAAGAAATATGAATGAAATAGTGCAGTCTCTCTCTCTCTCTCTCTCTCTCTTGTCTAATTCTTCTTGATTTTAATTATATAATGATATATAATTTTAATATTGGTTGCAAATATATGTGTATAATATTACATACATTATACATATATTTATCGTATAAAGGAAAATTTATTTCGATTTATGTAATTTAAAAACTTTTGTCAGCATTAATAAATTTAAATTAAATTTTTTCAATGTACAATTACTTAGAAAAAATAATTTTCTTCTCGTTAAACTTTCATTATTTATATGTATAATATACACATAGATACATATACCTGCGATGAAGAATGTATGTATGTTACTGTAATTATAAATAATGAGAACCTAATTACAAGAAGATGATTTTTTAAGTAATTTATGTTGAAAAATTTAAATTTAAATTTTTAAATGCTGACAAAAATTTATTTTTAAATTATATAAATTTAAATAAATATTATTTTACAATTTTTTTATATAGTATTTAATTCCATTAATAAGAAATTAAATATTAAAATATTATAAAAGAAAATATCAGACGAATGAATTCTTGAAAGAACCATTTTTTAGCAATGCAATTATTATGAAACGTTGGTTACGTCTCTGACTAATCATAATTAGTATAGGATTATTATTTCTACCAAGTAATTTATGTTCTTCATACATTCTATACTAAATTGTATAACTGTAAACACTTGTCAAAAATCCATCGTTAATATCTTTCTAAAATTCTATCCGCTCCGTTGATTTATCGTTTTACATTAAAATTACTTTTACGCATTTTATGAAACAAAATTGATTGAGCTAACCTATATGTATACGTCTTCTCTTCGTTCTCTTCAAGGATTACGAGGGGAACAAGATGGCAAAGCAGCAAGCTAATTCGTTTCCACGAAGGAAATTATGTGGCTTTGCATGCAGGTGCAGCACGCCCGCCGATTACTTCCGACCAATATAATAGTTCAACGTTTTTTCACGATACTTTCGATCCAGTAATTTTAACGTTTGCGACATCCGTGTTGCTTAGTTACATGATTAATGGACTAATTTTCACACGTTATTTTAATGTTAGTTAGTATATTGACGCTTCATCAAGAAGAGTAGCATGAAGAACAAACACTATCTAGCGGGAATTGAAGAATGATATGGATTTTAATTTGTTTATCAATCAGCTGTGTGTGAAGTGCACAAAAAAACTCAACAAATCTGAACTTCCTATACATATACTTTATTTTATTAACTTCATTGATCTTTATATCATACATATATTGCTACTATATTGAAAATCAATATAATAAAATAAAATTATTAATATTGTTGATCTGTGTAAAATTTGTCGAATTAAGAGATACGATAAAAATAACAATGATTTCACACATGAGAATTAAATATAAAGATAAAACAAAGAACTGAAAAATATTCTTTATGTTTGAATTATAAATCTCCATGAAATGTGGTGCAATATCGGCAACTTTATCTTAATATTTATAAGGCTGAAAATCATAGCAAAAGTATGAACTCATTAAGCATTGCAAAAAATCACTCGTAAACTTCTAGTCATCCAAAAACCTACATAATTAAAAGATGCATACGTGCATTCCCGTTAATGACTTTACGACGGAAACGGAGAGTTGACGACGAGTTGTTCGACGAAAACCGAGTGATATATTGCTCGGGCATCCTTCGTACTCTTCACAATACTCGCTGCAAGTTTTAAAGCAGCACATCTAAATCTATCTACTATTCTAAATTTTAATTTTAATTTAATAAAATAAAATTTTAAATAGGAATTAAAAATAAGATTTTTAATCTGCACACACATACACACACACACACACACACACACACACACACATATATATATACTCTATACATATAAATCTAATTTATTGTATAAAATATTTTTACTTTTAATATTAAATATATTCTAAATTAATCTTATTACATATATATATGTGTGTATATATTTTAAAATTAAAACTTTTTTAAATAAAAAATATTAATTTTTACATTAATTTCAGATTAGAAAAAATTATCAAATTTTTAAAAAATAAGTATCGAAAGTATTCTACGTGTTTCCTTGATTTCTTCATTAAAGGAAACATTAAAAAAATATTTCATACGCAGAAAAATAACCCGATAAACTGTCGTCTATGCTGGAGTAGATCGCAACTTCAGGTACGCTCTTGGATACACTGCGACCGATCTCGAAAGTTTAGCAGACTCCGGCCTCGGTGTTAACTCGACGGAGTTACGATACTAGACTAGAGAGGCTCGTATTTAGAGGTTTAATGGGATCGGGACAAAGTGGCCGCGGGAATTCCGCGGGAAAATAAAACGAGAGAGCGCGCGGCGCGAGGCGTGCAACTTTTAAAACTACGGTGGGAAATGTAATTTACCGTCGATGCGCGCAGCCCGCGCGACAATTCCCCTGCTTTGTTCCTACGAGTTAATTACATGCAAACAATTAATTAACCACGCGCCCATCGGCGTACCGTTTGTCTTCGCGAATGCTCTACCGAACTGCCCTTCGCTACTTTGGATTATTTATCGCTGGTGATGCAACTAATTTTCGCGACGAGTTACTTCAACTAACTCGAGTGTAACTAATTTTCTCTCTCTCTTGCGCAGGCTTTAAAACAAAAATCTACAGGAGAACGCGGGAGTAAAATATACTAGTAGAGATAGCTTTGCAGTCATTTGAAATAATCAAAGTGAAAATTTTGCGTAGACTACCAAATTAGTTGTACAACACAATCAGCAAAAATTTCCTGCATGTTGAAACATACTAAAGAATACCGTTTTAAATTCTAAATAATACAATTATACATTATTTATTCACTATAACGGTGACTTTCAGTGCCGCATGTGGTACTGTCATAGATTATGTTCATAATTAAATAAATTTGTTCTATTATATAACCACAACATTCCATTTTTTTAAATTTTTTCCCGTGAAATAACGACTTTTTAATACAATTTTGCTCCAACAGCATAAAATAAGATATTCTATTTATATTTATTTAAAACTGTGTAAACTTTTATATTAAATAAATACGTAATACTCTACAAAGTAATATTATTATTATATTATGGTTTAATACACGGAAGATAAATAAAAAAAGAAATAAATATATATTTCTATAGCTTTTGTGTTTATCGAGTCTTTCAATTAAATCTTCCATCATACATCTCTCTATTTCAAAGTAAACGTTTATTGTGTCATTTTATTACAGCAAATTTAGTTTTTCGATTTAAATGGATCTGGTTTTGCTTATCCCTATACAATATTATACGGTTTAACGAGGATATAGAACTGCGAGAAAGATTAATAAGTAAAAAGCAAATAAATACAAAACTGTTAGTTCACTTACCGATTCTCCATTTTGCACTGGCCTTCTTGAATCTTGCAGTTGGTTTTAAAATCCTTAAAGATCTGATTGCAAGGTTTCCCACGTAGACAAGTATTAAGCGCATGATTGCATGTCGGCAATGCGTCTATTGGATATGGGTCTTTGTCTGCAAAGATAGTCATCGGAGAAAGTAAGTGAATGTTTTTCTTCAAAGAGTTTGTTAACATTAATAAGACAAATGGAACTAAATTATTGATGGTTATTTTATCCTTGTTGTTTACCAAACGTTAAACAAGGATGAAATAATACGTCACGCGCAACATATACGCTTTACGTAACAAGAGCGTTATTTTTAACAAGGAAATTATTTATGGCAAAACGAACCCACACAACTTTCTGTATATATAAAATATATAAGTTTAATAAGAATATAAACTGATAAATAAAAGGCACAGGCGCGTACATAAAGTTCTTTATATAATTCGTAAACAATTATGCTTTTCTAAAGAGTACAGCACTCAAGGTTTCCGGTTTCCGCTCTCTTTAGCCCGAGTATTATTAGTATAGTCATTTTTTTAAGTAAAGACGTAAGCAATCACTCGGCGCGTTTTAATTCTCTAAGTAAAATCATTATTGTTAACAACATTTGTACGTTTATCAATTATTTTCGTATTCATTAGTTTTTAAGAAAATTATAAATATGGATTTAATCACAATTTTTTAAGAAGAAGTAAGTAGAAGATAAAGAAATGGTAAACGGAATAAGCAGTAACTATGACAGTATTTCTGAAAAATAGAGATTTTAATTAATGTTACGTATTTTTTATACGGGTTTTTATCGAATTATATATATTAAAAGGCTTATATATTTAAGAAATATTTATTAAAAAAGAAAAATTGTATGTCAAACAATATCCGTATAAAACGATACCTACAATATTTTATAACCAATTCACTCTTTCGCGCCAATAGAGTGTAAAAATACTCCAGGTGATCCGGGTTAAATTCCTTTCGCAACTTTCTGTTTAAGGAGATTCTAAAGTCGTTTTACCGATTCAATAGAATTTACACACATACGATTTACGTGCCATTGATACATTACTCCGCACTACTATATCAACACTTATCACAAAATCTTTAACTTTACATAAAGAAATACGTCGGCTAACAAAACTAGAAGAAATCGAGAAAACTCTGGCTTCTCCGAGAACGTGTTATACGTATATCTTGAAAATTATCACAAACGTTTATAATTATGCGTATTACGCGAGATCTCTACTAATCTTTCTAAAATTTTCATAATGGCGTGTCTTAAAGCTTTTGAAATTTTAAAAACCTATCACTTCACTTCTATTTTACTTTATACACAGCATACAATTTAGCCCGCGGTACGCGAGCTGATTTTTTGCGGCCTCGCTTCCTACTTCCGCTTCTCTTTTTGAGGCACGAGAGCGAATTTAATCTCATTAAGTGCCGAAGCTTCCTGGTTTGGTAGCTGGCACCGGCTGCTCCGCGGGGTTTCCATTATCCGCCGCGCTTTCGTATGACCGGCTTTCGGCAAGATAAATGTAATTAAGCCACGATCTGGAGTGGCTTAATTGCACAACTTATTAGTTGGTCGAATTACATTTATGCGTGTTCACGATTTATCCTGATCTATGTAACTTGATGATCAATAAAAGTCTATTTTTTATTGTATGTAATTGATTTAATTGTTAGTATATAATTAATAAGGACATTGGAGAAACACAAAACATCAATTGCTTTATTATATTATTGTAAATATCAACATTTCTTTGTTCAATTTTAAAATGTTATATTAATATTCTAAGAATTACAAAAATTACATATAAATATTACTGAGATAATACTAAACGACGCTCTGGAGATAAAATAAGATATGAGTTCTATCTGATTCCGTTCTACTATCTAAACGTGTTTATACGCGTCCGAACTGTCAATTATTTATAAGGGATGAGATGGATAGGTATACGTGGGTATAAGAAACGAGTATAAGGGAGATATCCTCGTTTCGCGTAGACAGTCGTGCGCCTCTAAGCAGGAGGGAAGATGGGTAGACCTCGTTTTGCATGAAAAGTCGTACTTCTCTAGGCTGCGTTCGGAAACGCTACCCTGAGGATAGTGCCGGGTAAATGGTGGTGGAAGCAAAGTGCACCTCGGGTACGAATAGTTTTCGAACGGCAAATAAACAAAAAATGACGCAAACGTGCGTTTAGGTTAAAAGATACAAGTAAACCATAAATTTATGGCTTACCTATCATATCATAACTAGGAAATTTCTTTGGGGATCATATTCAGATAGATATTCAGGCGTTGAAAGGAGAGAAAGTTTAGATATTGACAATAAGTGTAAAAAGTACAATCTCACTGTAAGTTTTAAAAGTGTACATTAATTCAACCATAAAAAATATCGCCACAGTTCGAAAAATTCCGCCATATACAAATCTACTCGTATTCACCCTGAGGTGGAAAATTTTCTTCCTGAGGTGCCACCCAATAGAGTTTGCGAACAGTTTCACCGCTATCACTCTGGTATAACCCGAATGTTGCCGAACGGCCGTGAGCTCACCCGAGTGCACCCGGGTGAAGTTTTCGAACGCAGCCGTACTCGGTTCGCTCCATACCTTCACTTCTGTCTAAAGTCATTTCCACTCAAAGTAGAGACATAATTTTCAAGTTTGTGACTGTTAATAACTTTTTATCGAATAATGAGCGATAACTAGAATTTGTTGGATATGTTAAGATCGAGATCGTTGGAGTTTGTCTCTTAAGATCAGAATTTTTTACTGGCAATATATACTTTAACTCTAAATATCTCAGAAACTATAAGAGAGTACCTAGACCATCTAGTTGTTAACGCAAAGTTATTCAGGATCATAACCTTAATAACATTTATCAAGGTCAAAGTCATTGTCCTAGCTGTGTAAGTTTTTGTAAAGAATTCCCACACACAATATTAAATTAAAAAATACAAAAAACCTATTTTTTTTAACAATGGTACACGGAATTTTGTTAATTTTCATTTGTTTCTTTTATTCTAATTCAGTTTTAATTAATAACTGCAAATATCTTTCACATTTTGTGTACATACAATTTGCATTGATTGAACAAACGAGAATCTAATTATCACTGCAAAACAACAATATATTTAAGAAGCGGACTGTACTTTCACTATATACGTTTTATAAATAAAACATTTTCTTCTATTCTTTACACATTATACACAAACATTATTTAAATTTTACTTTAGTACATTCATTCGGATTATTAAAATATATGACGGATATATACATAAGATTTAATTTTACGTTATTGTCTCCTTCAGGTGATGCCGGACACGCTTGTTTTATCGATAATACAGGCGGGTCCAGCATCACTTTAAACGCAATTAACATTTAATAAGATCAATTATGAAATTAAACAACCTCCATTTCAATTTTAATTTTCGAAAAGGTTTACATTTATATAAATATATACAATATTAAGTTAAATTAGAAAACAGATTGATATATTATATTTTTATTCCAAAAGTACTATATTAGCTAAATCAAAAAACCGATAACGAGACAAATATAAAGTGTAGTAGACTATCGATTCACTCCAGTGAACTCAAAAGTAACCCAACCATCGGTATTAGAACTGCAAAGTGCTTTCCCGAAGACAACGATTCTCTCCGGGACGAGAAGTGGGTTGAAGATGCAAAAAAGTAATGGATAGCAAATGAAGCGAATGAAAAGAAGCGCATCGGGAATTATCCATGAATCATTTGGAAAAGCTCAAAAGACTCGGTGGCGCGCATGAGTGAGCCCTTGGGAATATCAACAATGAAGCCAGTAGGAGCAAAGTTACATAGAAAGGTGGGGGCGAAAATATCGTTCCGGGCTTTTGTTTCGCTGGTTCGCTCTTAAGAAAAACGTTCGAATCGCACCTACAATCGATTTGTCCTGAGTATTACTCAGAATTTTGACAATAATGCAAGTTTTACAATGTTGACTATAAGCAATTTTATTTATATATTTGTAACTGTTAAATTTATATAGTGTCAAATTACATAAATTGAGTCAGTTTTATCATACCTATGTAAGTCACCACTACTCATAATTCAAATAATCCTATCTTTGTGATATTCGTCAATTTTATTAAAATTCAGTACATTTGTAGGACAGTCAAAAATAATAGGCACGTATTTTTTTATGTGCAATTTTAAAAGTAAAAATTACCCTATATTTATATAAATAAGTGATTAACTCATTCATTTAAGGTCAATTATTAGAATTATTTTTGAATTTCAGAATTATGACCAAATGTATTCATACTGAAAATTCAATATCGAAATTATATAATTTGAAATGGCAGATCCAATATGACGACCTAATTTTAAATCTTATTTTAATCTTTGGGTGGTTAATTTTAAGTCTTATCTTGCACTTTGCCGAAAGCAACTATGAAATAGTAAGCATCTTTCCTTGGTTTTTGTCTTTTATTTAAAAAATAACGTTTTATTAAAAAATTTTTTGTTATCAAATTTTTTTCTTTTTCAACTATATATAATACTTCTCACGTCTCGTTTATGACTATTCTTTTTTTACTTTTTATATTCTTTATAGAAATAATGTGCAAAAAAAATTTCTTTTATACAAAGAATTTATACACCAAGCACATGTTAAGACTACTACATTATTACATAGTATAATACATACACTGCGTCACAATTTTAAAAATAATAATCTACGGGATTATTAAACTTAAGTAGTTTCTCTTTAAAATATCCACTTTTGTGTACCACAAATATTTAAATAAATTTATAAACCAAGAAACTGTCTGTACAATAATATAGTAATATCATTTTTGTAAACAGTATAAAAAATAATTGAAAAAACATAAGCAAGGCGCAAGAAATATAATAAAAAAACAGATAGATATATAAATTAATTATTTAAAAAAAAACATAAAAGTATGAATCTTGAATGATGAATCTTTTAAATAATAAAACAAAAAATATAAGAAATAAAAAATAAGGATATTGACTCTCAAATCCACGTTAGTTATTCCTGAATTTGATAAAAAAACAAAATAAAATTATTTATATCAAATCATGATATTGGAACTGCCAAATTTTGAATTGTATAATTTCTGTATTAAATTTATTTTCAGTAACATAAAAACTACTTATTATATCTCAAAAATTCAAAATTAACCTTAATACCTGAGATGAAATGGAACGTATTAATTACTCATTTATTGTAATCTAATAACCTAGGTAAACTAAGACATTTGTGATTAAAAAGTAATACAAAAATAAAACATCAATATTCAAAAGTAGGACAAAAAGGAGGACATTTTAAGTTAAATTGTAGTACAAAATAAATAGTATATATTTAAATTCAAAGATAGAAGAAAAAAAGTATTACATATTTAAAGATGCTAAAAACGATAAAAGTATGTATTTAATACCCTGATAGCAAAATGTAGTCAATTTGCGCACAAATTGGCAGCAAACTCGATCAGATCAAAAACAATATCTGGTAATACAGACTCTGTCTACAATTTGTTGCCAATCTGTAATCAAAAATTGTCAGCAGGCTCTGCTTCAAATCTGCTTTCGCAGGCTTTGCTATCAGGAACAAGTATTAAGTATTAAATATGCTATTAGCAAGAAAACAACTTTATATAATAATACTTAATAATTCTCAAGTATTCTATCAAAGGAACATAATAATCATCTAATGATTAGCTTATTATAAATTTCATATGTGATGAGCTTAATAAAACTTTCAGCTTTCTCTCTCTTTCTTTTAAAATGAATATTAAAAAGAGTACAGCATGGACATACTAAGAACTCGATCGGACGTCCTCGGACGTTTAAAAAAATGCATTTCTATGAATATCTGGTCACCTCATCACTTATAAGTAAAAAGGGTAATTTTTACCCTTAAAATTGATAAATATTAAATGTAAGATTATTTGTAAGATAATAATGTTGGAAAATTTAATTTGAATAAGTGACGTGTATTGACTCAAATTTAGTTTATTAGTTACTGATTGTAAGTGCATATGTTAACATAAATACTGTTTACTTTGAAACACAGCAATTCGACTGGAATTAGATCAATTTGATGTGTTTTTTATTAATTAAATTTTGTATTGAAATAATACATTTTGTCACACTTGGTTAAAATTATAACAAAGAGTTATTTAACTTAAGGACTTGATTTGATCCTTTAATATTTAACAGTGCAAATTGGATATTCTGAATTCTTGTTACTACAAGCCCCGGTTAGAAAAGAATTAAAAATATATGTTGGAAATATATTGTATAATCAAACTGTCAAACTATTGCGGGTAACACACATCAAAAAATTGTACAAGCCATATATGCATGTAGATATGTAAAACTAATAAATAAATAAACGAAAGATCAACTTTATTTCATCGCAGATGTGGATTCTTACCTTTCCACTCCACGTAGTCGCATGGGTGGTCGAACAGGAAGTTCTGGAAGCTGTTGCAGTCCGGATCGACATGCGGCTCCCTGCAGAGGCACGTCGGTCGGAAGAAAGTGAAAGCCTGCAGGGTGCGCAGAGCCGCCTGACACTTTTTCACCGTCACCGTCGAGCATGCCACTGTAACCGCGAAATTATTATTAAAGCGATGCAACAATGTTTCGGCCGGCTGACAAATAGCACGCGTGTGTTTAGCACGCGATATCGCGCGCAAATTGACTTGACAGTATGACGTATAAGCCACGTGACTAATAGCGTACCAAATATAAGTTGTTCTATTATTTGATAGAACATGTAAAATACTCTAACCATTTGTCGTTGGGCTTATACGCTACACTTATGCTTCTAAATTAGTACATATATGTGATGAACCTTAAACCGCGAATGTGCGAGCGTGAAAAATCGACTATAGGATAACGTATTATCCTCGCGTAAATATTATTTTTTTTTTGTGAGAGCGAATCCATCCTGCAGATTGTTGTAAAACGTGATGACGTGAGATCTCCATGGAACGATTAATTTCTCCATCCGTACGCGTTCATTCCTATTTCGACATTGATCTGACCATTTTTATACCGATAACAATAAAAAATCATGGAACGCTCAAACAATTTGTTAAGCTGCTGACATTTTCGAAGGTTATATTGGAATAGAATTAACAAATAACACACACGCGCGCATGAAAACGAGTGAAACAGATTAAAACTTATGTGATATAATTAAATAAATGATTCGTTTAAAGATTTTTTGGAGAGAATAAAGATACTGCTTCTACATGTGATATAAACATAAAATATCATTTGTTATTAAGTCTAGACTAACAGTAGGTAAAACATGCATAATTAGAGAAAATTTAATAAGTATAAATGTAAAACGCAGACATAAAAAATTTATATTAACGATTTTATCAAATATATGTATATATGCTTACAATTCTAAATTATTACATAGATAAACGTAATATTTATATACCATCGTATGTGAAATGCATCAAACTAGGAAGATGTAAATGCTACATTAAAACTTAATTAGGATTATCAAATATTTTCCGCATAGGTGTTCAATGTTAGATTCAAAGTAATTGTGAAATTCGAATGAAAGTAGCTATGCGTCTTAATGCATCTCTAATGAATGAATTCATCAACATTATCGTACGGCGTGATGTAGCGGCAACAATTATTTGCCACAGTACACATTTGTACATTAATCGCGCTGCAACTAGACGGTGACATTAATGTATGCCATTATTACGCAGTGTTCGTGCACGATATGGTACACACTTAATATATTTATCATAGTCAGTCGACATTCTTAACTTCAAAAGGTATATTATATTTATCGTTAAAGATACAAAAAGTTTTATTTCCAGTTACAAAATTAAAATCGCTAAAATATTGCAACTAGACATGTACAAGACATTATAAAATTTGAATATTACAGAACTTACAAAGGTAAACGTTTGATCATATTATGGAGAGAGAAAAATTCTGTTGAAATAAAACCTTGACTTTACATATCTGCAATTACAATCTTTTCAGAAGAAGAGTTTACGAAAGAAAATTCATTATCTAATTGCAAAATCTCTTGTCATTTAATTTAACTTGAAAGTTAACATAACGCATTTAATTGAATTAAATGAGTGCTAATAATTCCTACATGTGTACTTTCTCCTAATTAATTCGCAACACTCGTTTATATACATATATAATTATTTATCCTTACATATTTATTATTTTTCCGTATAAGATTTCTTAATCTTCAGCTTTACGTTAATATAACGATAATGCGTTTCTCACATTTTACACATGTTAAATGATTTTTTTATAATGTGCACCATTTCTCTGAGTGCGATTGAAATAATTTCGATGTCCTAAATATTTTCTTTTAAAAGCCGTTTCTAGCTTCATTTAAAATTCCGGTACTCGCAGCTTAATTAGTACAATGTCGTTTGGAGAAAGAATGGAAGTGAGAGGAGCCTTAATTACTGTCCCGAGACATCGTAAGTTTCGTAATAACTGAGCCAGACTATAAGTAATGAATCCAGATGTCGGCGTTACCGTAGGTACCAACATCGTCGTCGTCGTCGCCAAATGTCAGACAGAAAAATGACGGAGCAGTAGCGCGAAAGTTTCAATTACATTCTGATACTATCATCTGTCGCTTCCCTCTTCAATTCATTCCGTCAGTTCCCCAATATTCAACTCCATCCCGATCCGTCCCGTGCACCTACGTCCCTTCATTAAACACGGAGCAAGGCACTTAAAAGAGAATATCTTTGGTAGTTTGGAACTTACAGACAAAAAAGTTTCTCCAAGGAGTTTCAGGGGCTAATATTGTGACAGGAGAATAATCTCTCTGGGTCAACTGTTTCGAATTTTCTTGAAAAGAATACTAATTTACATCGGTCTTCCTGCAAGATAGATTATGCGATTTCCAACACGGTGACTAAATTGGAAGATCAGAAACTGACAAATTTATTAATTAAGATTTTAATAAGGAAACAGTATCTTTTAGTAGATTTCCAATGTAGAAATCGAATTCGGAAAGTCAAAAATATCTGGATTCACGAGATTTACAAATAAACAATTAAATAAAATGTAATAGGAAACAGAATTAAAAAAAGTATTATATATATAAATATATTCTTATTAATAATAACATTAATAATATTCCATTTAAATGGCAATTCATGACAGAATTAAAAACATCTTTTAGGAAAGAAAAGTATTTACAACAATAATCTCTTATATTGCATAAGTAATAAAAGTTTTAAGTATTTTAGCATTTGTAACAAAAAATATATGAAGTCTCAAACTAATTTTCTGTCTCAAACTTTCTATCTTTTCATTAATTAGTAATCCATTAGCAGTTTCAAATAACTATTTTGATTTAAATTTAGATAACCTTGATAATTACTTTTCATAATATTATTCTCTTGATAGTTTCTTGAACAAGTCAATCTGTTATACATATATAATAATTATATTAAATCAAATATTGTATTATACAAACTTTCTGTGTTGAATAGCAAGTAATATAATTTTACGAAAATGCAAAGTTGCGTTATATTAACGGCAATAAGATTAGTAACACTGGAAAGATATGCCATTTCTGTATGCAGCTACAAATAGAAGTTATTTAGAATATTCTCTGTGATTTAGTGCATTTATTAGACTATTATATATGTAAATTTTCATTAAGTGTCTAACATAAATGTTCTAGAGATCGAACATTTAAGAATTAATCTTTATTAAAAATATTTTTTTTTTTATTGAAATAGTTTGTATTTGTTGTATGCATAAAAAATTATAATTTAAATAAAAGGAATAAAAAAATAACAATTCTAGATTTGTAATTAATGAAATATTTGCAGATATCTTCATACATGTGTATCTATATATCAATTTCTGAACAGCTTAAAGTGTCTATATCTCAAAATTCGGACATGACTTATCCCAATATTTGATACCTCGCGGCGGCGCGGCGGTGTGATAATCAATTTGTTTATACAGGTTGCGTCACCAAAATTCGAAAATTGAACAATATCTTTAAACAAAATGTTTTAATGAAAAATTAAGTATTACAAAAAATTCTTTTACGTGGCACTTGGGGGATCCCTATAGAGCATAATTATTCGATATATCTCCCATTAGCTTGAATAACGGCCTTTATTCTCGATCTGAAGCGTTCCCGCGCACGCTGTAATGACGCGCTGTCCATGACAACGAATGCTGCCTCAGTAGCGGTTCTTAATGACGTCACATTAGAATGCCGAGACTTGTTAGTGACCCTTTCGATTGACGCTCCATACGTAATAATCCAAAGGATTTAAATCTGGGCTATTGAAAGGCCAGAATTCCTTGGACCAAAGTATATCGACATTGTTTGAGAGCCAATTTTGAATCAAATGACTCGTATAAGCCATGGACGGTGCATCGTCCTATTGAAAAACATATGGTCTTCCGGATGTATAATCGAAAATTTGTCGAAATAAAAACTAATACGATTGTAAATAATATTAAAAAATAGCTGCAACGCAAATAGTAACAAGCAGAATAAAATGAAACAGACGAGAGAACGTTTCCAACGAACAATACCAATCCATTATGTCGTTAGAAAAACTTCAAATATAAACTGCGGTATATATTTAAAGAAATTAATAACAAAAAAGTATCAAGAAAATGATTTTAAATTGCAGAGAAATATACATTTTGTTTTCATTGTCAAATTATAGAAAATGAAATAATTAATAATTAAATTGTTGTAGTAATTTTCAATATTATTGTAGTGATATTTAATTTTTTCACTGTTTGATACTATTCTTATAGATTTCCAGAGAGCTTTTAGGAAATGTACATTTATTACGCGAAAGTGTGTTACGCACAGATGTGAACAAAAAAGCTAGGACGAAGCAAACAAACTATCAGCTAGGAAAGTCGGAAAACAGACTTTTCATTTTCGTGCAGCGAGCGCGAGGAAATATGTACGAGAGTACAGCTTTGAATTCGGCGCTCGACTATCACTTGCAGACGCGTAACTGCATCTGTTTTTGACGTATTTGTGTTTTCGAACAACTGTAATAATTGCAAAATTTATTACAATATTACATTGTTCATAATATTTAATTTTAACTTGTTCATTGAACAAAAGTGTTTTACAAACGCTATTGCAAAATTTATTTTACCAATATAACGATGAGTCCACTGTTTTCCATACTCACATTGCAACATATAATAGAAAACAAATAATATGATAAATGTCGAATATATAAATATAAAATAATGTGAAAGTAAAGTTTAAATAAAATAAAGTTTAGAGAAACTCTCTCTCTCTAACCTTAAAAAAAACCTTTTTAAAAAAAGAAAAAATATATGCCAAGTGCATAAAACAGGTATTGAATTCTTCTTAATCTAAAACGGATATGAAATAAATGTATTTTATTACGCAAAACACATAAGATGGACCGAAAATTGCTAAAATTGTCAATTGGATTATAGTAAAAAAAAAAAACTTGGCATTGACAATTTTTTAGCAACTTTCGGTCCATCTTATATGTCTTACGTAATGAAATACTTGGATAATTACATTTATTTCATGTCCGTTTTTGATTAAGAAGAATTCAATACCTGTTTTATGCACTTGGCGTATATTTTTTCTTTTATTAAAAAGGTTTTTTTTAAAGAATTTCATTGCTTTTTGTACATTTACTTTTTAAATTTCAGTTAAAAGTTATACATATTAAAATATTAATATTATATCGTACTTTCGTACTATCGTACTATTTCAATCCCTTTACGATTACTGGAAAGTAACTTTACAGAAAAAGCAGTAACAGTAACGCAAATAACCCTTTATTATCTTAATAAATAATATACCATGAGAGCTTTTTGCTTTATAGTCTGTCCTTCTCTATTCTACTTTTTAATAAAATGCAAAATTTTCTCTCTTTCTCTCTCGTTATCACTCCCTCTATACTATTCCTCTTTTATTATTATGTAATTAATGTCTACCAACATTTATCAATAAAACATTAATTACATACATATTAAAAAATATTAATATTATATCGAACTTACTCGTAATCAACTTAATCTTAATGCTATAATAATATATCTTTTCTTCTTCTTTTTTTTGCACTTATACGTACACACGTATTGTATGTATTCAATAAGCACCACTTCAAAATTGAAAGATACCGATACATGTATATATAATGTTATCTTCTCTTGTTTATTTCAGTTGTCGCACAAGTGAATATGCAAAGTTTAAATATACTGTATATAAATAGTCGTTGTCGCGCGTCATCATTCCGGGACATCTTACAACGTCCCGCAACGTCCCGGAACGTCCAACAACCTTGTTCTTTACAAGTAACAGATAAATTGAAAACTAATAAATCCAACTCAGGCAAGAATTAAAACATATTCGACCAAACTATTTTTGTATCACGAATAATATCACGATTTATCAATCATTTGAATTCATAGACTGTATGCGTCGAACAATTGTAACATTGACTTGCGTAATGACATTATAAAATTATTACATTTTAGATAATTATAAGGACTAATACCTAACACACAATTTTATTTTATCTTTGTATTATTCTGTTTCGCATTGTTTCAATTTTATTGTATACTGAAGATGGCCACATTTAGGGTCGAAACGTCTATTGTAATTATGTAATTGTATGTACTTCGTAATATACAATAGATAACTTTCACTAGTACGATCCAGTGTGTGGCATATGCTTGATCACTTATTTTGTTTATTTTTAAGTCACTTAAATTTATATATCATTTATTAAATTAATTTTTTTTTTAAATTTAATTAATTTTATGAGTTTGTTTAATTTTTTATTTAATTTAATTTTTAATTTATTTTTTGTATGTAGACATTGTAAGCAACAACTTAATGCGTAACGATTCCTTTTCGGAACTTGATCTCTAGATCTCGGTATTAGCTGCACTAATGTTATTCGAACTGGTTGCAATCGAAAGATACTGATGATATTATGTAATAAAAGTGTTTTTATATTTTTGATTGGGCTTTTAATTTCTGAGTAATATTAATCTAAAGTCTGTAGATGTCAAAACTCCAGATAAAGCTAACGGTAGCGTTGCGAATTGGCAGCGATATGAATATATACACGATGATGTTCACACGTCAACCGATCATGTCGAGTGGTTATATTTTTATTTCGTGCACTTGGCGTCGCGACGCTACCGCGTCGCTTGATCACGTACATACACAACATTTAAAAACATGAATTTTGATAGAATTTTGTTTTTTTTTCAGTGTTATTAAGATATTGTATAATGTACGATTGTACACATCTTTTCAATAAATTTTTACATTATTTACTCTCACAATATTTGAGAGATTTATATATATATATATATAGTATATACTTCAATAAATTTATTTAATTTATTTCTCAGAATATTTGAGAAGTTTAAAACTATTTGTGTACATTTTTTCTACAAACAATATTATCATATATATGTATTATAAAAATTTGTCTTTAATAAATCATTTAAGCCTCCTTAAATCTAATGCATAATTGAAAAATACAAGCAAAAGAAATACGATATAAAAGTTTTTAACCTATCAGAAACAGATTGAAATTTGTTTTTTCCTGTTATAAAATTATCTATGTGGCAATAAGTATTACTACTAATATTAATTTTGTTTAAAATTTTCATGTCGACTTTATATTTTTTACAATGTTTTCCTAAGTACTATATAACACTTTTTTGTAATAATTTTTAGTTCCACTTATTGATTAATTTTTGTACGCTCTTCTCGAACGAGATATGTACAACTCTGTTGTTTGCGCACGAGAGTTAAAACCTGAAGCAAAAATTTCTTGAAATGATGTTCAAAATAAATAAGGCCCGACTCGTCCCGCAACTGTGAAGTCCTGCTCCGCTTTAATTATCGAGGGTGTGTATCCGGGAGCATCCTGTGGTGATGAACGACGCTGCGGCTCCATAAAAAGCTCGAGCGTTCCAGAATCGTTCTACCGTGAGCTATAATTCATGGATGGGAAAAAACAGTATCGGAAAAAAGTGTGCGGGAGAGGGAGAAAGAGAGCGGATCGGGAAAAGTTGCAGTCTCCGCGCCGAAACTGACGACGCGTATTCTCTCTTCGCGGGTACGCGCTATCTTCCTCCCGCACTGACGCCATTGTACTCGAGGGTCGTGCATGCCGCTTTGGCATAACAACGTACATTGTACTTCCGAACAATGCTATCCTTCTGTCAGCCTGTACAATCCCCCTCTCACCCCGCATCGTCGTCACTTCCCCGCCTTATCGCGTGGCGGGAGCTCATCTCTTTTTTTTTTTCGAGCCAGGCTTTTTGAGGGAATAAACGACTCCACGATCGACAGTTAAGAAGGGTGCGAACAGTTCGTGTCATTTTAAACAAGTACCATAAAATCAAAAAAATTAATGAGCTAACATTAGGAATTCTTTCTTTCTTTTTTTTTTTTGAGAACTGCTTTCGCGATCCGATACAATTTCTATCGATGACTATTTATTTCTTGTAAAGAATATTTTTCATCGTGATACACATTATTTCTTGTAAATTCAAAATAATTTAAATTTTAAAAAAGAAGTAGAAAAAGAGGGGAATCTCTCTCTCTCCCTTTCTCTCTCTTCATACATATTGTAACTTCAATTTAACACGATTAAATGTACAATGGAATAGTAAAATTATTTAGGTGGAAAATAATAAATTAAGAAAAATGTGCCAGAAGAAATGGCTACTTCTTTAACATTAGCGATGCTAAACGACGATGAGTAGCAGCTGCTCACTCAAAAACTCGCTCAACGACGCCGGATTTCAAAGTCCACTCAAACCACACGGCTCTTCAACTTTCGCGAAAGTACTGGGTCAAGAATTTCCCTCGATCCTACAGTAATGGCCGCTATATTGCTCTCTTCTCGCAAAAAGTTTCGTTAGGAAAATGACGAGCGATTCAAGAATTTTTATAATCTTTCGCTAAAGCAAAAGCGTCATATTTATAATTTCTCGTATAAAGTATCGTCATTAACAGATATTTTGTTCTTTTGCATCATCATTAAGAGTTATTTCGTGTTTTTACACAAAATGTCGTTAAATATAATAAATATATGATATATTCAATATATATTTTATTTTACAATAAGTAAACAATATATGCAACGAAAATAAAACGCAAAAACAACAAATTAAATAAGACAAAAAGAACAAAAAGGAATAAACATAAAATTCATGTAACACTTCTGAAATCTTACGTTATTGAGTCAAAAAAACTCGCTTCGAGTGCCGCTGTTTTTTCCATTTTGAAATTATTGTTTTAAGTTGAAAAGGTAAATGGAATTTGTGTCAAAACAAAGGATACGCACTTTACGCCTTGTTTCTAAATAAAAAATTTTTCTACAATTCTTTCCTCTATCAATTATTACTTTCCTTTTTCTTCTATTTTTTTCGAAATAAATCCTATATTTTAAATTCTTTTCAGATCGCTGAATTATAAGTGGTAGTTCATTAACTGTATTTTGTTGTCAAAATTTGTTGTTACGATTTTCTTGTATCAAATAATTATATATTTAACATTCAGTAAAATGTTTACTGACAAATATTCAAGGGAATATTTATTAAGATATAATAATATTTTTAGTATACGTATATAATGTGATAAACAAAGATATTATATCCAACAAAGATTAACTAACAGTAACATAACTATTATACATATATAACTTTCCACTCAATAATAACTATACTGTTACCTACGATATGTATTATACTACAATTACATTATAAATGGGAAATTATATAACAGTTATGTTAGTGTTTGTTGAAGTTTGCTGAGATATAGACACAAGGTTTAGAATAGATAGTTTTTGAATTATGGTATCAAAGATGTTTTGTGATTATAAATTTTATATATTTTGTATAACATCACAACTGTAAAACTGTCCATTAATTTATATCTATGATTTTTATTGTTCACCACAATACATTACATTATATGTATGTATAAACTAACATTTAATTTCCCAATTAAAGGTTTTTGTTCTGAATATAAAAAATGGATGATTCTAAAGTCTATTTCTTACATCAAATTTTACATATAATAAGTTGTCTGAAATATATGGACTTTGAATTTTAGATTATTTAACTGTTTGTGCATCTTTTTGATAAATATACAGATGTATAGATAGATAGTTGATTCATATTGGCAATTAATATTAATTTAAATTACAAAATGTGCAAACATTCTTTAATCAAATTGCAAATTATGACATAATTAAATAGAAGTCATTAATTAACAGTGCAATTTTGTAATTTCCTTTTTGACTTTGCAAAGTGTATACAAATTATGATATTTACTAATTTATAACGGCGATGTATTGTACTGATCAGTTGATATCAAGGTATGATGTCGCAAGTTATTTACGTCTGTAATTCAGTTTTGGTCTTTGAATGTATATAAATCAACATGCATCGATTATGCATGGTTAAGCTTATGTTTCTCTGTGAACAAAGATCTGATTAAAGGTAAAGTCGAGTTCGCGTTGCGACGTATTCTTGTATTCCAACTATCATTTGATTATTAAATAGATAATTTAACGATAAGACAACCATTGTTTGATCATTAATAAAGCAAGCCTCGATCCTGAATCAACAAAAAATTATTTTTCGTATCTCTCGTCAGGACTGATGAAAGCATGTTTTATGACAATTGATAAATATACTAGGAAGTGTAAAAACATCTAAAATTGTAATTCATTTGCAAAAAATTTTACTCTCTCTCTCTCTCTCTCTCTCTCTCTCTCTCTCTCTCTCATTTTGTTTTAGAAATGTAACTATTTAAAGTTTTCACAAGTTGTGTGTTTCTTTTTTTTTCATTTTTTACAAAATACATACACCGAATATGCTTAATTTATCAGTGACATTATACATTTTAGTTTGATCCTTCATGCCTAGTACGTATTTATATTTGTTTTACGTATATATCCGATGTAAATTACGAATATCATGAGCTTTCAGATATACAGCAATGAATGTCGGTAATCTGATTTTACGGGTGCATTTAATTGAATAAAATATATAACAATAAAATAAATAAAATAAAAAAGATTGCTGAGAAAATTTTACAAGATTCTACATAAATAATAAAAATTTGAAATAAATGAGAAATGGATAACACAGACAAAAAGTTCAGTTTATAACAGCTTTTTAAAAATCAGATACAACTGATGTTAATTTTTTACAGTTTTAATAATAATATTATGAAAAAAAATTATAACAAATTAACATATAATCAATAAAGTCTCATATAACACAGACGTTTAAGAAACATTCTGAAGGAACATCCTGAAAACATTCGCAGGAAGATCTCTAAAATAAAGTGAGCCGTATGAGGTTCAACATAATAATGTAATGTCTAAAATATAAAGCTGTAATTCCCAATATTTATTTATGTACAAATCAGTAGCAAATAAAAAATTTAATAAGAAATAGTGATATATAGTACGCATTCGGCAAGTCTTTTTTTATGTCAAAAATTATGTATTATGTTCAAATGTGATACATTATTTTGTTTTATAATTATGTACACATCAAACAATGTTAATTCTTGCAAAAATTATGTCAATGCAAATACCCAGACAAATATACTAGAAAATTTATCGAATGTGCGAGTATAAGTAGAACGAGAGATATGAAATAGAATAGAGCGTTATTTATAAAGTAGAAATTGTAGACGGTGAAATGTTAATAATTGAAGACAGATCTTTATTAATCATTCTGGATAAGTTATCATTCGCTGTTTTTGTCAATTATTAGCTGAAGATGTATCGACAAGATAAATAATTCATATGCAAGTACAAATAGCAATTACATTTACTTGATAAATTCATGAAACATGGTCGGCACTACAGATACCTAACAATTGATTATCTTAATTAAGAAAGAAATAGTTTATATTATTTATAACAAAGCAATTCTGAAAACATTTTTCTATAATGTAATCTTTCTCGATATTCTCAGCGGACGCAAGGCAATGTTAGTGGTTTTATTTATGATTCGACGCTTATGCAGGCCGCCATATTGCCTCTGCGGTCTGAAATATCACCGCTGCCTTGAATATATTCTGCAATAACTACTCGCCAGCCCATAGTAACGATGCAACAAGCGCTCTTTCTGTTCCGTTTGTAAATAAGTGAAAGGCAAATATTAAGCAACGCCGTGCATGGCATGTTACTTTTATATTTATTAATACAATCCTGGTTGATATTTTAATACTAAAAAATAGGATTTTGCACAGATTCGGCGCTGGACTTTTCGAGCGAAATACAACAGAAGCTTCATAAAGATTGTCAAAGAAAAAAAACGTATGACACGTTTGGAGTCAATGTTTTCCACGAAAAAATTCGAATGAAAGTTTTATGCTACAAGATGTTTATCACACTTAAAGATTTAATATATACAGGGTGTAACTAAATTATCGCACTTGGAGTATACCATGAGATACAGGACGAGAATCCAAGTAAAAAAGTCCTGAGTCATTTTTTGATACGAGCTTTTAGTTCGTTGTTATACGATGTTAAAGTTAGCAAATTAGCGACCGAGTATAGAAGGAAGATAGGGACGTAGCAAGACGGAGCGGAGCTGACGATCGCGGCGGGA
>NW_017275390.1:360651-374759 GCF_001594065.2 Cyphomyrmex costatus
CTTGCTACGTCCCTATCTTCCTTCTATACTCGGTCGCTAATTTGCTAACTTTAACATCGTATAACAACGAACTAAAAGCTCGTATCAAAAAATGACTCAGGACTTTTTTACTTGAATTCTCGTCCTGTATCTCATGGTATACTCCAAGTGCGATAATTTAGTTACACCCTGTATATAATTAAAAAGTAAATATTTTTTTCTCCAAGTAAATTTATGAACAAGTTTCACTTATTGCTAAAATAAATAAAGGAATAATAAGATACGAATAACAGATTTTTTGATCAAATCGTTTAACAAACATTAATTTTATAAGTTAATTTTGTCAAAACTTTTTTTCTGAATAGCTTTTATGTTATTTTTTAAATTTCAACTCAAATATTAATCGTTCTAATTATGTTCTTTTAAAAGCGAATTAAACTAGCTCATAAATTTTTAAATGATTGATTATAATTAAAATTAAAATTTTTAAACAACTGACTTTATACAATAAATCAAAATATAGAAACTGCATGGATTTTTCTTTCATTTTGAATAGAGTAAAAAGATGATGGTATATATTTAAAAAATCGAGTTTATATGCAAATCTGGAAAATATTTGCAATTTTAGTTTGTCCTGTCATAGTCGACGCATTCTTGTATTGCAGATCTCTTGAACTCGAATTTATAATATGAAGAAATCTTTTGGAAGAATTTATATCTTATTCAAATCAGACTGAGGAAACTATTTATACACTGAGAAATATTTTATATCTCCTTCAAGTCAAATTGAGAAAATTGTGTCTCGTTACTTTTATGATGAAACGAGTGGTATTTCATGTGATATACATTGCTGTATCCAAAATATTTAAATAAAAAAGTATAGCATTTTACATTATAGATGCAACTTTCGTAGCTATATAGCAATAATCTTAAAAATATATAAAAGTAAAACTTATTTTGATTAGATTTAATACTTTTATTATATAAGTAATATATAACAAAAAGTATATTTGACATAATATTCAAATAAACTTTTCTTTTTATTATAATAAACAATTACAAATAATAAACATCAAAACGAATAAAATTTAGAAAATTTTTCCTCAACATCATTTCATTATGATATTATTATTATATTAATGTTACTAATATAATATGATATCTTTAAATTAAAACTTTACGTTAACGTATATGTTCATACATATTTTACAGTGCAAATCATATTTATTATCGTAATCTGTCGATTTTACGCAAAAATTTTCAGATCTTCAAATAAACTTTTCACGAATACCTCGCGTCAGCGCTTTTCTGCGAATCTTTCATCCGCTCGCAAAGTGGCAAAATTTCATGGTAAAATGCGATTGGCCGCGCGGTCGAACCGCAAATCGGCGACAGTGACTCCGGCGTTGGCGTTCGTGTTGTGCGTCTTGCTGTACTTGCAACGACGAGCGTGCGGTTCAAGAAGAGCGATACAACCTCCACTTTGGAGTCAGACCGAAATCTCCTGAGTGGTCCAAACGCGCCTTTGGACCTGCTCCTGGTTGTGCGCTTGACAGCCCGCGGCGGCTAACCAGCTACCTTGGCAGAATCGGTGGAATGGATGGTAGTCGGTCTCGGGATTTCCGGCTCTGTGGAAGCGTCAATGTGTACACATTCTACTGGCAAAGCTCCTTTTGCGCACCCTCACCGCGTTGTGTGAGTCGAGATGTCGTCCATTCCCCGGAGTTCCTTTTGGATTTATTCGTATGACATTTCGAAAGATTTTTCCGACGAGCGGACTATTATAAAAGACTAAATTTTTTTTCCTCGACTGCGAGATATACATGCAAAGTCCGTTTATCAAAACGGAAATATCTAATTTAGAAATGTCAATTAAGAATTTGAACTATATGAATTAGACGTTTTCCGAACCTTATAAAAATAAGAATTTTTCTAGTGCATGTATTAATAAAGAATATATATAATAAAATATAAATTTATCATTTTTTTCATCCACTTAGTTCTACATAAGCCAGTCCAATTCTATTAGCTAATTAATAATCATGAAAAATTAAACGAATACTTTATGCGACGTATGTAACGTATTGGAAACTTAATAAGCAATTTTAAAGATAACTTTTTAACAATTAGTTATTATTATTTTATTATATATATAATATAACTCAAAAGACATGATTTAAGTACTTATCACAAACGAGTTAAGTAAACATTATCTTATCAATGACCAAAAGTGAACTTAATTTCATAAAAAATCATCAAAATAGTCATAATTAAAAAAGGATGGTATAAAAAATTGTCAAAATTCAAAAAAAGTAATATTTTGAAGATTATATAACAACAATAGTAAAAATGACATGATGTTACGTACATATTTTTTTGTCAATATGATTTGATTAAACAATAATTTTTGTAAAGATGAAAAATATCCTTTTTTCTGAGAAATACAGTTTTTAAGTTGTCACTTTTAAAATAAGAGCACGATATATGTGTACCTGTACTTCAATTGAATAAAATGTTTAATTTGCGTCATGGCATTAAAGAATTTGTTTAATAACTTGCATAAAATTTTAATCAGGCAACTTATAAAGAATTAGATTCGGCAACTCAAAAATTTCTAATTTAAAATTGAGATGTTACATGACTGTAGAAAAATGTGTACGTTTTTTAAAAACAGTGATATGTTGTTGCGATTATCGGTGATATTGCTACATCGTCTTCGAGTCCCGTTTGTATCGTAAATAAGTTACCAAGACTTTGTTACACAAGTCGTAAACAACTTCCGTGAAACACATCCGCGAACTCTCTAGTCCCACTTAGAATTTAAAACTTTCAAAGTGCATCCCGCAGGATTAGTCGCAGACGCGCGACCGGGAATGCGTTACATGCACCATATCATTGCAATCTGTTCATCATGCCGGGTAAAACATGCCGCACTGGCCGAAAAAAGCGCATTGCTTGTTATTTCGAAGCAGTTTTTAGGCCACGCCAACTTTTTTTTACATATTCACGGAACCCTATGTATGGTTTTTTGTCCATTTATTGACAATTAGGAAACAGATTTTTTTCAATCTGAACTTTGAATGATACTACCGGCTTTTCATGAACGTACAATATACGATTTACAAACTATATATTGTCCAACGAATATTAATAAAAAATAGAAATCATAGTACCGAGTTTGTTGAGTGGTATTATATTTGTCGAGATATATACTGCAGCTGCAGTTTTAATTGGTTACCTATTATTTTATATTATCTCTATATGTACCTATCTGAAACAATTCTTCTTTAATTGTCTAAATTATTATCCTTTTCTATAATGTAGTTTATAATGAATATAATGATAAATTCACTTTAATTTAAAATACGTAATATCTTCAATAATTTACCTAGTAATTATGTTTACTGCTCCAGTTACAAAGTGCAATGTAATATTATATAAAAACGGATGTAACTCTCTTCGTATAATTAAACACAAAATAAAACAAAAATATGTATACATATAATATTTTATTAAACTGTGTAATAAAATCTGATATTTAACATAAAAAACAGAATAATTAATTTTAATTTTACATTTTGTGATATTTCCTCTTGCAATTTGTTAATAAAATTTCTCAAATTCTACACGTATTATGTTTGAAAAATTACGTTTAATTATTTGTATCTTATTTAATCCATAGTTATCTCAAATCTCAATCCTAGTAATGTCAAATTTTAATAATAAATATATTTTTGATAAAATTTCTTTTAAACTGGTTATTGTCATTACTTTTAAATATTATTTAGCTCAATGATAACACAATTGTAGCATATATTCTGGTGAAGAGAGAAAGAGAGAGAGAGAGAGACAAGAAGTTTGCTTATTAAAGAGTTCTCTCAAGAATTCTCTTCAAATAATATACCTCAGTGAAGGCAAAGAGGCATTATAGTTAAATTTACCACTCGTTATGCGAGTTTATTTGGCTCAAGATTGCGGAAATATCTATAGGCTGTTAACGCGTAATTCGCGTTTCCCCGTGCAGATCGTTAATGTCGCCCGAGTGACCGTGAATGGTGCTGTAACGTAATCCACAACCCTTATTTCGCACTTCAGTGATCCATAAGATGAATGTTATCGACTATCTACTATTCCGTATCCCTTTCTCGTCTACGCTTTATCGATGCAAATGATCGTTTCAGGATAATGACAAGCTTCGACATATTCCTCGTTTGATAGTCACACTTTCTTGTTTAATTTAATATTTGATTATTCCGTTCTTATTCTTTTATCAAACATATCCATCGCTTGCCCGTGTGTTTAATACGATATGTGTCTAACATATGACATATTTTATTGGTATCGTGAAGTATTTACTCAAATTAGTTAATGTTATCAATTCAAATTAATTGATAATAGATTAATTTGCAAATATTTAACTGAATATTATCTTCTTTAAATGCAAATTTTGAATGTGTTAATTATCTTACAAATTATTATCATTTTTAGTAAAATTTAAGCCGCTCGCGCTCTTTGAAAATCTTGTGAGGATGAATGCGCGAGGGCGCAGAATCAATGTATTCGCGAATATTTGCTGGGCTCGCGATCAGCCGGCCGTTAACAGTGCGGGCCCCCCGGAACGCGCGTATCGAGATATCGATCTCGATGGAGCTTCCGGCATGGCTCGTCCAAGCTGAAATTTCGGCAGCGGAAGGGGTTAGAAACAGGTCAGCCGGAAGTTGTCGATGTACAACGCCGCGTTCCCACGCAGGTTATTATCGTTCTACCCCGGAGCCGCAACACAACAGAGTCGACCGTCCTAGTAATGTTATCCCGTTTACAAACCCTTATTTCACAACCCACTACTTTATAAGATGAGCCTCGCACGACCCTTATTTCGTTTCTCGCAAAATTTGTTCAAGCCATGGTGCTAGGTAGAAGTATTTTTTTCCAAAACAAAAACATTACAAGGCACAATTGGAAAAATTTAGGGGAAACAAAATTTATTAACAGAAAGAAAGGGATAAAAAAAGAAAAACTCTTATTTTTAGTTGAACAACATATATTATATATATATTATTGGAGAACGAATATCAATACTTTTCTATTTGTAGAGTTTTTGGCAGTCCATTTTAAGATTCTAAAAAATACAATGAAATATAGCAGAATATCTTGACAAAAAAGTGCGTATAAATCTCTAAAGTTCAATTATGCAATGTTTTATAAACGTTTTACATAACAAATATAATGAACATACATAAATAAAAATAAATAAACATAATAAAAATAATAAACTGATATATGCTAAATATATAAATAAACTAAATTTATTTATTGAACTTTCGCACAAGTTATTTGACAATGCAATTTGACGTGATGAATTTATTGAATCAATAACAATATGAAAGACTTGGTGTAGTTTCATTTATATGTACATAGACTATTAATTTACGTTCATTCGTTGTGAGATATGATAATAACATTGTAATTATAGAACATCGGAAATCTGATCAGCTTCATTTCAAATACGCAAACTGTTTCTAACAATACTGTCTCTAAAACGATATCATATTCTGATTTTATTCGAATTTGATAAGTAGTTAGAGTTTTCTTGTTAAGATCTAAAAAAGAAGAAATATCTTTGTAGTCGTAAATTAAAATGTAATAAATGATTAATTTCCTAAATAATGATATCTATTAGCCACGCAATGATCACCAAAGCAGATATTTATAATATAATACTAACTGGTGAAAGAGAAAATGCATAATATACGTATATATGTAGCAAGCTAAATATAATTTCGCGAGTAGGATAATCTCGTTATTCAGAAAATGAAGATCTCTTGCACGCGGATATCTCCGTGCAATTGAATGGTCATGCTATCACAGCTCGCTGCAATTCGCGTATAAATAGCTTTTGTCATTAGCAAGAGAAATTAGTCGAAATTTTGGTCACGCGGTCTAGCATACATTTACCTTGTCGTTTGCTTTTTGCCTCTTATAGTTTATTTCTGTACGTAATATAATTATCAATATATTCTTTACACACACACACTCTAATAGAAATAATTAAAATATTTAGATTTTCCAATTTAGCTTTCTAGTTTAACTTTGGTAATTATTTACTGGAACAGTTTCTTCGAATACTTTTTCTCTTGCAGTCTTGATAAAAATCAATCTTTTACGACTCTAACAATAATAATCAACTGGAGAGGTAAAAAAATGTGTATATTATCTAATTTTTTTTAATTTATGGTAAAAGCAAAGATAAGAGAAGCCCCAATTTTAAAAGCAGAAATTCGTGATTTTGTAATGACTTTTCATTCGAAACGAGATCCATTTTCCCTTTTGTTTTTAGAAACGTTATTTTTTAAATAATTTTTTAACGAATAATGATCGACCGTTAAAATTTCCTTAAGGTCAGTCAAGATCATGACCTTGACGACATATGTCAAGGTCAAGGTCATGGAGGAGGTTTCTTTATCTTCATTTTTAACTGAAAATAAATAGTTACAAAAATATGTAAATTACACATTTTTTCGACCTCTCTCGATTGATTAACATTTAGAGTCGCAACGAAGATTTGTATTAAGATTGCAAGAAAAAACGGAATAAAATTCGGAAAAGTCCTAATTGTATATACATATTATATAAGTACCTTATTTTAAGTAAACACATTATTGACTCAAGAATAATATGTACCTATAGTATAAGACTTATTATTTGCAAAATTTATAACTCGTTAATTACAACTTTTAAACATAATTAATTAAAAACCACTTAGAAAAAATTCTATTAGATATCAAAAGCAGATTAAACCTTCAGATATTGCTAATACAAGTTCAAGTTAATTATATTCTTCACTCTCAAGTTTGAGGTTTGAATAAAAAAGAGTATAATTAACCTGTTTACTTTATTTTTAAATCTAAAAGTTATTCAAAGTTCTCTCTTAAATCTGTAAATTCAAGTTGGATCAATATAATTCACTGTGTTTATTCTGTTTCTCCAATGTTAGAACCAATTTTTTCATTAGCAAACGGGAAAAAAAGGATGGAATTTTTTAAATATTTCAATACATTACCCCACGGAAATAAGGTTAAACTTATTTTCTGTGAAGTATTTTTAACAAAGTTAAAAATGATAATTACTATGCTCCGTCATACGTTTTTAATCAATCCACGCGCTAAAATAGTTATTTTCAGTACATTGAATTATACATAAATAATAATTTTAGGATCATCGTTTCTATCATTTAAAACGTAAGTAAAAAAGGATTTAAAAGTATGTTACTTAAGTTCTATTCTATAACAAGTGAAATAATGAAAATTAAAATTTATTAATTTATAGTCGGCTTAACATTTAGTTATTTATTTTTGTTTTAAGTTATTTGCGCATGTAATATAATCCCGCATGCGTATAATTAGATTTTATTTATCGAAAAAATGCGCAACTCATCGTATTTCACATCGATATGAATCTATGCTATTTCATGTTTAACGGCATGGATTGTTTATTACGGAAATCTTACCCGAGGCAATAAATAATAAATTCGTTTCTCGTTTTTCATTTTCCTCGTTAATATATAATGAATAAAGAAAAAGAAATAATTGTTAAATCGGAACAGTTGTTACGCTCAATCGTTGCACCGAGAAGCATTTTTAAACCTCGACGGTAGACTTATTTAAGCTTTCCTGGAATAATTGTCCTCGTGGGAGTGATTAATTCAATGACGAAATCGAAAGGTGTGGTGCGAAGTTGAGTTCTGCACCTCACCGCCTCCAATCGTAACGAGAGAGAGGAAACGAGGACAGCTTGAGAGGAGACGATCGACAACTTCGTTCTTCCCTCCCTCGTTATTCCTATCGTCGCCCTCTACTCTACTGCAGTCGCATCTTTTTCCTTCCTCGCATCCGAATGGAAATCGCATTACGGACGATCGTAGTGCAAACTGTAAATTATCCTCGACACCGTTAAATCTTGTTGCCACGCTGGCAATCTAGCAGCTATTTAATTGTTAAATTGACAGCAAGGAAATACATGTTATCAATAGAAAGCAAAAATTCGTGAATTGTTCTTGTATTTCTATTTATAATAATTTCTCATTTTTCAAAATGTATAAAATAAAATTAATAAAACTGATAAAATGAAATAATAAAATTATACATAACACACAAAATCGATTAAATTAAAATAAATTAATAAAGTGTAAATAAAAGTTTACTGGAATATACTGTACGAGAAATAGAGAGGAAATATTTTTAAGTAAACAAGAGGAGAATTAGACGCGTAACTGAAAATTATAAATTATAAATAAATCTTTTAAAATTTTTTAAGTAACAAACAAATATGGTTTGTGAAAGTGGAAATAAAAGTATCAAAAATTTTCTTTTATGTAATCATATGATATCAAGTCTGATATAAAATTAGATAAAAACAAATTACTACGTTATCGAGTACTTAAAAAACTTTATTAAAAAATAGACTTTTAACTTTTCAGATCATTACCACTCATTTACGTTTAAATAATAATGCTTCATTCACACGAAGTTATGTCGTCACTTTCTTCTACCTATCTCTTAATCGCAAACGGAATGCCGCTGTATGTCGTGCCGCAAGAAACACGCTCGGAGTCCTCGCAAACCTCGTCGTCGACGTGCAAAATGCAAAATGGCATGTGTTGCATTAAAAAGCAGTCTGCCTTCGAGCGAGGTTGAGAGAAGCGCACGAACGCCATTATATATTTTATTTTGTTCGACGTAGTGGGAGTGCGCGCACGCGGCTTTTTAAAATAAAGACACCGTCCATTGTGATTTATGCTGCGGCTTCCGCGCTCCTTTCTGATACCGAGGAGTTACGTGAATAATCTATCATGTAATCGCCCGGACGAAAGTAAAACAAATGGCACTGCTTTCGGAAAGCTTTTAGCTTCGGAAAACCTACTGAGGCTTTTACTTCTGTTTCAAGAACGGCCCGGCGTGCAATACTTTTTATTTATCAATGTCCAATATGAGACTACCGTTCGCGATATCCGTTATGATTCACAATTATTCCAAGGAAAAACTGTGGCATTGTGAATTCGATGAAAGAAATTGAAAAGACTTTAGAAGTAGAGGATTCTCGAAGTTATATATCTTTTACTATAAAATATCAAAATATTAAGGTAGTCAATAGAAGTTTAAATGCGGTGTGTAAAGCTGTAGGTAAATGTTACGAAGATACACAATTACATCTTAGGAGATTCTCACATATCAGTAGAATAAACAGAAATTTACTCCGTAAGTACTACACAAAGTGTACACCATCAAATACGAAGTAAAACGGTAAAAATAATTTCAATGAATTAATGTTCATCACTATAAAAATTACTGGCAAGATATTTCTAGCAGGAGTTCTGTGGCACTTTCACATGGAATTCAAAATTTAGACATTAATGTCATCATGGTTTCCATAAGAAATTCCTCGGGATTTCGGAATCCGCATGCAAATTTTATGGAAATGCGGTACGCCGCCGCCACGTCGTAAAATTTCAAATGTGACGCTGCCGCGCTCGCGGGCCGCCTTTTATTTTACATGAACTAATATGAGATTTTACGAATCATATGTGAGCCATTAGGACCCATGATTATTACAAGGGATGCATGAATAATATATTGCACGAAACTAAGCATTGAGCGACCTACAAAAACTATAAAAAGGCTCTCGCCGGAATTTTCCTGTAAACCAATAGATAATGTTATAGAAATATCTTATTTCTCTATAGTAAGAACCGATACCATATTTGATCGGAGCATGAATGATGATGGATTATATAAATGAAAATAGAATAAATAATATCGATGCAGAGCGAATGCCTCAGTTCTTATTTTGCAGAACGACTAGATTTTATCCGATTACGACTACCATATTTGAGCAAGCTCTCTTTGACTTATCGATTCATGTGTGAATTATTGCTAATATAATCCGGATGAGTAACATATCGAGATATAAAAATTACACGGAAAAGAGTAAGATGTTTTGGTCGCATTAATGTTTTCTTTCCATAGCTTTGATTGTTGAGAATAACGTTACATTAATACATAACAAAATGTTATATTGTGTGCAACTAATTGTGATTTGTTAAAGAATATCATAAAGATAAAATCTGTCCTTTAAAAAAAGAATTAAATTAAATTGCAAGATAATGTTCAGAATTTAGAATTTAATAAAAATTTGAGAATAAGAAACAATTTTATATTAAATTAATTATTATTACAATTTATATTATAATTACGCACATTGTAAGTTACAAAATATATTCTTGAAATTGATAAAAGTTTGATGAAAGATATTAGATATAATTGGAGCCCAAAATTAATAATCTAGCTGATTCCACACATCCAAAAAAAAAACTTAAAATTATATCTTTTATAAGTTCAATAAATGATACATAAGTTGACAATTAACTACCGTGGTTGTCTCTATTTCAAGATCATTAATTCAAATCTAAATCAATATTTTAAATCACACAAGAAATAGGCATGGTTATAAATATCGCAGCATAAATAAAGTATTATAAACGATTAATTTACAAGCCAGGAGTGACTCACCGCTCGGTGCGATTGACTCGCGAACTGTAGACCCGAGTTCAATCCCACCTGTGCTAAAACGCGATTTTTCGCGTTAAGGAGCCAAAATTGGCTCCAATTGATGATCAAAAGATGTATGATTCGCCGTTCGGATTCAAATTGTTAAGAAAAGGAGCTAGTTTAAATTGACTCACCTAATTCCGGACCGCAAACCCTCGGTATAATTTCCAATATGGCGCTGCACGACGGATCCTCGTAACATAATTGGCGAGCGTAGAGACAATTCAGAATGGCCATTGGCACCTTGATGCCGGATCCTGAAACCAGATCGATGCCGTTCATATTAAAATGCCAATCCGCATATAAAAAATGCACCCATAACATTTTTCTCGCGTCGCAATGCAGCGGGCAAGATTAAAACCTGGCGTTACGGTGCACAGAAAAGAAGAAAGTGAGAGAGGTGAATTCTATTGAGATCAGTCAGAGTTGTTACCTCAAAAAAATAACGAGTTACCGTTATCGTTACTTTTTGAAAAAAGTAAGTCGTTACCGTTACCGTTACTTAAATGTAACAATTCGTTATTTTTTCGTTACTTTTGTTTTATAATGCCAAAAATTATTAGATTTTAAAATTACATTAGCTGATAATTAATACTAAATGTGAAATATATGTTTAAACTTAAAACTGTATTAAAAATGGTAAATATCTAGAAAAGGGGAGCCACCCCCGACGATCTTGACCTTGACATATGTTTATTTTAATTAGAGAACATAGTATAAGATATTAAGTACAAGATATTTTTTAAAGAAATTAAGAATAGAGTATAATAAAACAATAAATATTTTATAATTGTGATAGTATTGTGTATACCACATTTATAATTGTGGTAGTATTGTGTGCAGGGAATGGAAGTAACTCGTTACTTGTAACGAAGTTACAGTTACAAGTTACTTTTTTGGTAACTTTACTGGTAACTGCGTTACTTTCTTTTTTTGGTAACTGTAACGGTAACGAGTTACATTTTTTGGGTAACGGTAACGAAATTTACAGTTACTTTTGTCGTTACTTTGCACACGATTGAACACGGTTCGATTGGATACATGCTATTTATAGCGCTTATCAATAAGACTTGAAAGCCCTTAGACATTCGGCCGTTATGATTCAGTAATTATTTTACACTTCTATCTTCTATGTAATACATAGGACATACAAATATTTCAATTTGCTGCATATTTTACAGGTTTTAGAATTACAAAATTGTGTTTAAAAAAAATTAAAAAATAAATTAAATAATAGTAAAATGAGAAGGGCTATGAACCCAAAAGCGAAACAGTTTAAAAGACGATGACAATAAGTGTCGAAACGTCGTTTGTTTTTATCTTGTTTTATCTATGTATTGTTCTAATATATATTTATACATTTAATTACATTGTCATCGTCGTTCTTATCGGAAATAAACTGTTTCATTTTTGGCTCGTAACCCTTCTCATTTTACTTTTATTTAATTTATTATTTGAGCCATTCTACATTTTTTTTTTTTTTAAATAAAACTATATATTTGTCAGTATTACATATAAAAAAAAAATGCAAAAGTACATTTTTAAATTAATTTTAAAAAAGTAACGGAAAAGTAACGAAAAGTTATTTTTCAAGTAACGGTAACTGTAACGAGTTACTTTTAAAAAGCGATAACTGTAACTGTAACTAGTTACATTTTTTACTCGGTAACGAGTAACTGTAACTAGTTACTTTTAAAAAGTAACTTTCCATTCCCTGATTGTGTGTGATAGTGTTGTGTATACCACACACATCTTAATTGATTCTTACACAGATTGAATCACTGTGATTTCTGTCCGACGATGTGAACAGATAATTTATCCACTGGCTTCAAGATACATATGACTATTAATAACGCACGTTTAGTTATTTATATATGTATATTGATGTAACACAAATTGAAATCGAGAAACATTTCAAAAATCAAGAAATAACGCAACACATAGCATATAACAACACTTCAAGCTCACGGCCATCGCGCACTGTATGAAGAGCGACATGTTAGAATATGTTCACGATTGTCGAGTCAGATAGTGACTAAGTTTCCAGAATGCACGCGATCAGCGCACAATCAGTGCGCGATCTATTGAATACACATAAAAATAGGAAACTAAAATAACGACTAAATTTACCGTTACTATAAAAATGTTACTACGTTACTGTTACAGACAGAAAAAAAGTAACGAAAACAGTAATGGCTTTACAAAAGTAACGCGTTTACTTCCCAACCCTGAGATCAGTTCACCAGCGCCGAAAAATTCGGGAAATTTATCGTTACTACGACAAATTATCGCGCGGCAAAATACTACTCGTAAGATGGAGGAGTAAGAGAGGAAAAACGAGAGTGCATAATGATTTAATATTCCACGATAAAGCGTTTTCGTTATTTATAACTGGCGGACGTGAAACTCTCCGACGACGACAAATTATATTTCATTAGGCGCGTACGGATAGTTTGAATGAGAGAGAACGAAAAGAGTCGTGGGCGTGAATAAAACGAGCACCTGTACCGACTGGTCATAAATTAACACAAATAAATTATGACGTCCAAATGAATTTTTTCATTTAGATGGATAATTCGTGTTTCAGATGAAATTTATCAAAACATCGGGAAATTTTAGTTGATGCAATAATAAAATTAGCAAACTAATAGAAATACATTGAGAAACACACGTTTTAATGTATATCAGTTAACGCGAGTCAATGTCAACAGATCGTAAATTAAAAGCAATTGATAATTTTTAAAAGTCGATCTCAACTCAATTCAATATGATACGAAATATGTTTCGTGTAATGTATTTATATTTGTTGCATTTAATGCACTGAATTGAATCTGTGCACTTTATGTTTTCGAAACATATTGTAAACTTCGCTAAAAATGCAATATATCCCAAATAGGTGGGATATACAAGACATCAAGCTGAACAAAGAATGTAAGAATTAAGTACTTGTATTTTGCTATGTATCATTTTTTACTATTTCTCTACACTTGTGTATCACCAAATAACTATTATTAAGCCTTTTGTAATCCGTAAGCATTTTATATAGGTTATGATTAAAGTCTGACCGAAATTTCGGTTTTGATCAGTTTCGGTCAAAAATTAGAATTTCGGTTTGATTTCAATTTCAGTCAAAACTGAAGTTGTAACGCACCGACAAGTCGAAAAATTATATTATCGGCCGATCGGCGCCAATTGCTTCAAACACGCTTGTGCTACCCCTTCCTTCTTTATCTTTTTTTCTCGCCAAGTTACCGCACTATTATAATTTAAGAAATAATAATTACTGTTCATTAAACAATGTAAACAATTAAATTAACAATAGTAAGAATAAAATAACTAAATTAAATAATTATAATGAAATGACAATAATAATTATTATTAGCATTATTATTATATAATTAGAATAATTAATTAAATTACTTAATTTAATTAAATAATTTAATTAATTAATTATAAATTCCTTTATTATTAATAAAATCTTATTTTTTAAAAAATACATACATTTTTTAAATAGTTCGATATTTT
>NW_017275390.1:375529-392058 GCF_001594065.2 Cyphomyrmex costatus
TAACGAAAAGTTATTTTTCAAGTAACGGTAACTGTAACGAGTTACTTTTAAAAAGCGATAACTGTAACTGTAACTAGTTACATTTTTTACTCGGTAACGAGTAACTGTAACTAGTTACTTTTAAAAAGTAACTTTCCATTCCCTGATTGTGTGTGATAGTGTTGTGTATACCACACACATCTTAATTGATTCTTACACAGATTGAATCACTGTGATTTCTGTCCGACGATGTGAACAGATAATTTATCCACTGGCTTCAAGATACATATGACTATTAATAACGCACGTTTAGTTATTTATATATGTATATTGATGTAACACAAATTGAAATCGAGAAACATTTCAAAAATCAAGAAATAACGCAACACATAGCATATAACAACACTTCAAGCTCACGGCCATCGCGCACTGTATGAAGAGCGACATGTTAGAATATGTTCACGATTGTCGAGTCAGATAGTGACTAAGTTTCCAGAATGCACGCGATCAGCGCACAATCAGTGCGCGATCTATTGAATACACATAAAAATAGGAAACTAAAATAACGACTAAATTTACCGTTACTATAAAAATGTTACTACGTTACTGTTACAGACAGAAAAAAAGTAACGAAAACAGTAATGGCTTTACAAAAGTAACGCGTTTACTTCCCAACCCTGAGATCAGTTCACCAGCGCCGAAAAATTCGGGAAATTTATCGTTACTACGACAAATTATCGCGCGGCAAAATACTACTCGTAAGATGGAGGAGTAAGAGAGGAAAAACGAGAGTGCATAATGATTTAATATTCCACGATAAAGCGTTTTCGTTATTTATAACTGGCGGACGTGAAACTCTCCGACGACGACAAATTATATTTCATTAGGCGCGTACGGATAGTTTGAATGAGAGAGAACGAAAAGAGTCGTGGGCGTGAATAAAACGAGCACCTGTACCGACTGGTCATAAATTAACACAAATAAATTATGACGTCCAAATGAATTTTTTCATTTAGATGGATAATTCGTGTTTCAGATGAAATTTATCAAAACATCGGGAAATTTTAGTTGATGCAATAATAAAATTAGCAAACTAATAGAAATACATTGAGAAACACACGTTTTAATGTATATCAGTTAACGCGAGTCAATGTCAACAGATCGTAAATTAAAAGCAATTGATAATTTTTAAAAGTCGATCTCAACTCAATTCAATATGATACGAAATATGTTTCGTGTAATGTATTTATATTTGTTGCATTTAATGCACTGAATTGAATCTGTGCACTTTATGTTTTCGAAACATATTGTAAACTTCGCTAAAAATGCAATATATCCCAAATAGGTGGGATATACAAGACATCAAGCTGAACAAAGAATGTAAGAATTAAGTACTTGTATTTTGCTATGTATCATTTTTTACTATTTCTCTACACTTGTGTATCACCAAATAACTATTATTAAGCCTTTTGTAATCCGTAAGCATTTTATATAGGTTATGATTAAAGTCTGACCGAAATTTCGGTTTTGATCAGTTTCGGTCAAAAATTAGAATTTCGGTTTGATTTCAATTTCAGTCAAAACTGAAGTTGTAACGCACCGACAAGTCGAAAAATTATATTATCGGCCGATCGGCGCCAATTGCTTCAAACACGCTTGTGCTACCCCTTCCTTCTTTATCTTTTTTTCTCGCCAAGTTACCGCACTATTATAATTTAAGAAATAATAATTACTGTTCATTAAACAATGTAAACAATTAAATTAACAATAGTAAGAATAAAATAACTAAATTAAATAATTATAATGAAATGACAATAATAATTATTATTAGCATTATTATTATATAATTAGAATAATTAATTAAATTACTTAATTTAATTAAATAATTTAATTAATTAATTATAAATTCCTTTATTATTAATAAAATCTTATTTTTTAAAAAATACATACATTTTTTAAATAGTTCGATATTTTCAAATTTCTCAAATTCTTATATGTAAGATTTATTTAAAATTTCGCTTTTGATTTCAGTTTTGGTCGAAAATGAATAAAAACACCGAATATTCGTTTTCGATTTCGGCTGGAGGTAAAACAGTGATTTCGATCGAATTCTAGTTATGATATATGATTGCGATACTTACTGTGACTGCATTCCATTTAACGTTCACAACGCTCGCTGGAATCGTTTCATCCTTGTTTATCAAATGGTAAACAAGGAGAAATGATGCTCTCGAGCATTGCGAGTTTAAAAGTGGAGCGCAACTGCGTTGTCATTGACAAATCGATTCAACTGACAGTAATTTTATTAATAGTAACAGTAAAAAAAAACTGAAATCATAACACTATACTAATATAATATAAAGGTATTTTACAGAGTGGTTGCGTATAAATTACTTTCACTTCTTCTATTTTCTTCTAGGGGTAAATATAATACATACCAGAGTGTTACCGTCACTATAGAACGCATGTGTTATTTAAGACAAATACCTTTGATTTTAAACTATAGACATATAACATACTTTTAATGATTTTAAAATATAGAAGAGTGTAAGAAAAATTGCGAATAACAATAGGAAAAATTAAATAAAAACTCGACGATTATTTATTAATCATAGAAAACTGTATATCTTTAATTAAAGAAATTTCTTAATTGCAAAAGCTATAGAATGAAATGGTAAAAAATGTTCAAATATCAATTAACTTTTCGTAAAAATTATGTTATTGCGAAAAATATGAACAATTACTGATAAAACATAAAAAAATTTCAAGCTTCTATTAACTTTTATAATACCCTCCAATTTGCACAAATTCTGCAATTCTCAATTTCATTCATTTGAACGCATAGAGATTTGATGGCGACCAATGATCACCGCCACACATTTTATAGATTGTTTACTATGCGAGTTTTTTTGTCAACAAAAATACGGTAAAATTGCAGAGCGTATGCATCTAAATCTAAAGCGTAAATTGTGTCGTCGTTAATGCATTGATAAAGCTGCGTCGAGATGAATTGGGTTTTTGATTAATCAAACGATGTGATCAGCCGTGCATTGCGCATAAAAGAGTAACTTTTATAGTAAAATCATAAAGTAACTTTTTGATTTTACTAATTTGCGATATGATCCACCTTCTTGCGAATTGCTTTATTTAATTAAACTCTTTTTATATTTAACGTAGCTACAATAGAACATTTTATTGCGGTTTATCTTTCTACGGTATAATCCTTTTATAATTAAACTTTTCGGTACAAAAGAATGTTAATAAGATGAATAAAGGAAATGTAACTTATTATAGATACATTAATCATATAAAAATAAATGCATAAAATTAACATCAAATGCATAAAAAGGATTTTAAAGTAAAAGTACAATAGTAAGGCTCTTTACAAGTAAAAAGAATTAAAACTTACAAGGGCCAGCTGAGTATTTAATAGCAAATAAAATTTTTTTATATATACAGATGATAATAAAAAGTAATTTTTTGTTTTTTTACTCGACACAATTTTATTATAGAATATAGAATATTTTTTTGAAATATAAGATACACCTTAAATATTATAGATACTATTAGTTTCTGATTCTCATTTTTTAAGTTAATGTGAAACTATAAACAAATCATAAATGCATCATAATTATAATTGTATGCGAAGGGCGCACATTATACCAGTCTCTATATGCGTACATATTAATTATTGTTTATATTACAAATAGCAATTTGTATATAGACACAAGTGTTTAAACTATCATAGAAGATCTCAGCTATATTTCTTTCTAAAACATGCTTTTTCTTCGTTTATGACAAAGCAATATATCGGATGTCAAATAATATTTCCTTCTTCAAGCGCATCTACACTGTCTCAGTACTTCGTGTCGAGAATTGAATCGCCACCGTGGAAATGTCTTTTCACATTACTACGTATACCGGAAATGTCGTTGCCAGCGAGATTACATCCCATGAGATGAACGGACGAGTGCGCCGAAGGAGAAGAAGGAATCACGAGCGTCGCTTATGATACCTTATGATATCACAATGCGTCCCCCGTGCGCACAAATTTGTTTTGCGTTTGATGTACATATCGTGCAATACCATAACGCGAATCCTTTCATCTCTTTTTGGACGACGGTGAAATTCTCAAAGATGCTATGGAGCACTTTCAGAAATGGCTGCTGTCAAAGGCTTCGTTCGGTCCTCGCGATTGCAGAAATATACGACATTGTGATCTGAGCTCTTTCAAAATAGTTTCCATCGTTGTCGAAATCTTGCATCTCCCGTGGAATTTCTTTGATGGCACCACAGATCGCATAAATATTTTCACGCGTAATTAAATCCTCTCCCTTTCTGTCTCTCTAATTTTATAATCATATATATTGTCTCAATTGTTGCTGATCCACAGCTAACGATAAGTTCGTACAATAATCTATTCAATTTATCTGTTTAATAATTAATATGTATGCATAGAGACTTGTATAATGTGCGTCCTTCGCACACAATTTTACATACAAACACGAGTGCGCGTCACGCGTGTGTTTCTGTTTTTTATTTTGCTTCGTTAAATATTTTAATTTTTCTTACTTTATTTTTATTTTTTACATTATATATGTTATAATTTTTTCAATAGAACTACTATTTTTTATAATATTATATACCATATATGATAATAATTGTACAATGTAGGTCTCAAAGCTTCTAATAGATGACAATTCCAATTTTGATTCTGATTCTCCTTTTCTGTCCTTCTATTTTTTAAAATCCTATTCTTGAAAATATTTCATACTCAACAATATTAATGACACATATTAGATACGTACGAATTTGTTGACGTTCCGTCATTTCCTAGCAAGCATTACGTCGTTCCCATAAACGACTGAAAAACACCGCTTTAATCGACAGCATTAACGTTACCGTACCGCTTATATTCAAAAGCATTAACGTCGCCGCTATATAACCAGTTAACTACTGCTGCTATAAATTCTCCTCTTATTCACATAGGACGATCGGAAAAATCCCGCTGTCACAGCGCTCGGGCAAATGCACGCTCGAGTACGGCCACGAGGTGACTGCGCCTCGTATAGAGAATTTTTTATAGCCGTTCGTACCACCTAACCGTCCTCCTCCAACCCTCTGCTTGTCCCCGCTTCTCTACGAACGTTTCATAATTAATTACAGTACAGGCAAGAGAGAGAACAGTCAGCTCTTCTTTTATCGACTTCCGTTTTGCGAGTGGCTCGTAAAAATCCGTGTGCTCAGTTTTTTTTGCAGTATTCTTTCTCCCCCTCCCCCTCCTCTCTCTCTCTCTCTCTCTCTCTCTCTTTCTCTCGTCTATATTATTCTATTTATTTTCTCCCTTTCACGCTGTCCTTTCTGTTTTTTCTCTCTCTCTCCTTCCCTTTACCTCTCTTTCTCTTCCGTTTCAAAAAAAACTCAGCAACTTACTACCGTGACGAGAGACAAGCAAACAATTGTGAACAAGCCGTTAAACTTGAGAAGTGTAACGATGAAAACTTGTGTCGCGTGGAGAAGTCTGTTAACATTTCTGATGTCTTGCATTACTAGAAAATCAGATGGAGACACTATTTGACTTGTATAATTGTTACAGTTCTCTAAATCGGTACTATATAAGTTTATAATAATTACAAAAATATTGAAAGTTTCTATAATTAGGAAGAAACTTACTATCTAAATAATAAAGACTGATTTTAATTATTAATTAAAATTTGAAAATCACATAGCAATGGAAAGACATTGGATTTACTTCGAAAATCGCATCTTCATTAAGGAAACAGGAGCTTTTTAGTAGATAACACGATGCCCGTAACTATACGGGTTGCTGCATACTTGCACTTTCAAATTTTCTCAAGGCACTGCTTTTCCATTCCGGCTGCAAATCGGTTTTTAAACCGAACGTTCCTTTAAAATTCAATTTAGCGAGTGGATTTCGCGCGCACGCTTGCTCTCAAGATGCACAGCGCTTTATGTCCTGCATTAAAAATGAGTGGCACTACTTATTTTTCTTCCCGCCGTCGTTAACCGAGAAAGTGCCTCCGCGAAAGACGGCGTAAGGGAGAAAGAAGATTGGCAGAGACGAACAAAGGCAAGCAGTGAGAAAGAAAGAATAAGGGAATTCCCATTCGCCTAAAACAACGGGCGATTATAAAACCGCAGCCACGATGCAGCAAAAACGTTCGACGGAGGGGAAAAAGCTGCACGCGGCTGCAACGAAGAATAATTATGCCGCGGGAGGACGGCAACACAAACGGTGTGGTAAGGATAAGGTTTCTGGTTCCGGATATAATAAAGCAAAATGGAAATATTATTCTACCCTCTTCTCTTTTTCTCTCTTCGTTTTCCTCGTCACTTTTACAATGGATTGATGGAGCACAAACAACGTGCAGACGTTTGCGGAAATCAGAATTTTTATATCCGATAATTTGCGGTAAAGAAGTGTAAACCAAAACGCATTTCCGACAGAGTAATTAGAGATCTCGAGTTTAAGTTCTCGTTTGGTCTTACCTACCAATCTTTAAATATTACCAATTTTAGTAATGTAATTTATTAAGGTTCAGTTTCGTAATTCATGATTGACTCTTAATCGAGACTTAACTTATTCCTTTTTGTTAATTCTAGAATCAGAAAGAGATGAGAAATAAATTAAACTTCGGTAAAGAGTTAACCATGAGTTGTGATACTGGGCTTAATTGATCAATAATATGATCATTATAACTCCTAATTTTCGTTTATGATTTATAAATATTAATATATGATATGTTTTTACGCTTTTTCATTCTAATATGACATATTTTTATGTTTTTCAATAAACTTTTGATAAAAGTTTACTAGTAGTATAAAAGCATTTCTTTTTTTACTAAATAAGTATAGAATTTCTTGTACTGTTATATAATAGAAGAAATTGCAAACACGGGATAAACATGAACAGTATTATTATAATACACTAGAATAGCGATATGTCTTTCATTTTTGCATTCAGTAATAGTTGTTTAGTGTCGCATTATAATCGTAGAACGAACACATTTAAGGTAATAGCATTACAAGTTTTTGAATATTTTGATGTAGGGAAGAATGATGAAACTGTGCGAATACTTAAGGAAAAAGTTAAATATAGTCGGTGACTCTACTTATTTTTTCTGTTTAAATTTTGTAGTTTCTATTAATAATATATAAATGTTAATTATCGTATTGTATTTTAAAGCCAAATAACTGGAATATTTTAAATAAAATTTTCTATTAATTTTTTTTTTTATAAATAACTAATCAGGCTATTGAGAGTCAAACGTGGTTCTTGTTACGTAATTGTCTATTTATTCATAAAAATCTTGAACGTTTCGACTCATTTTGGAGTCATCTTCAGCATACATAATCTCTATACATCCTTGAATGTTTGAGACAAAGTCACCATCAAATTAGCCGATCTGATGTACAATCTAATAAAATATTAATATCGTTAAACTAAAATTAACTAATAATCGAAAGTAGTGATTCACCTCAAACATCAAAGAAAGTCATTTAACAAAAGTTTTAATATCACAAATTTATCAGTTTGGAATCAATTTCAATTTGACAATGTACAAAGTCTTCACATACGAGTCTCAGACCGATACAGTTTAACTTTTTAAGTCACAAAACTAACTTAAAAAGTTAAACTGTATCGGTCGTCAACAACAACAAACATAAATATGTCAAAGTAACAAAAGTGTCCAACGTTTAAAATTCTCATATATATAATAACAAACAAGAACTACATTTGACTCTCAATAACCTGATCCACTGAACCATATTTTTTGTTTTTGGAAAATAAGAGAGTTCGTAAGAAGATTACACTTGGATTTGTTAATTATATAACCTAATTTGCAGTGATAAGGCTGTAGAAATAAGAAATTGATCAGTCACATTGTCGATTATTATTCTCACATTTGACAGTGATTGGTCAATTTCTTTCATCCATCTTAACTATCAAAAACCTTGATAATTTCTGTCAAACAATATTGCAATATTTTTATCGAGCAAGTGTTTAAAAAAAAAATCAGATTGGACAAACAATGTTTGCCTGGTCGATTCACAAGCGTGTTGTGAAAATCGGGGAACCATCAGTCACAATTATGTAGACGTGTTGATACTCAACAACGTTGCTGGGTGAGCCAAGCACACGCAGGTTTATCGCGATGAATCATAATGCGTCGCATGATTACAAATTACGTGACTCTCCTTGTCCTCCGCTCTCTTCTATCATGTCGGCATTATTGTGGGAGTGGATATCTCGATATGTCTAGAAACTGGATTACGACTGTATAATGTGACAATACAAAGCTACTCGCATAGATGAAGGGTTTTATACATATGTGTGTATCACGCACAGTTAAACTGAAAGATACTGAAAGTGGGATTATGTTTTTCAGTGACAGGCATAAACTACTTTGAAAGACATTAAATTTAAAGACGAGCAATTAAAAATTATATGTGTATGTATTGTGACGTTGCAGTTTCGCTGCAGCGCCGCGTCGCAGCGACCCTTCGCCGTCACAAAGCGCGAATAGGCGCCTGACCCGGGTCGGAAATTGCGAGCGAGCGAAATCTCCAGGGGCCGCGAATAGAAATTATATTGTAGTTGCTAATCCTCGATTAAATTTTTGTATGTGAAATATTGGAGCCTTGCCGAGCGAAGAGTCATGATCTTGATCATCATCAAGAAGAAGTTGCCGTCGGCGGAGGAGACGAGACAGGCGAGCGGGACTTTGGCGGACGAAGGAAATCAGAACCAAGAGAGGGCCTTTTTTAAGTACCCGAGCCAGTACATAGGCCAGAAGAGGGCCAGGCTCAACGAGGACGAGGGGATCGCACGACGATCGGAATGTTCTAAATACGCCGATGATTGATGTTGTAAATCGCGGACCAACTGACTGAGTATTAGTCTTATATACGGCGAATGTAGTTTCGTATGGCCAAGCATAACGTTCTTGGCGAGAAGAAAAAAAAAAGCGATTCGCGATTCTCACTTGGCCACGTGAGCTGTAAGGCAACGAGCGAGCGAACCCTCCGTTCGCTCGGCGGAGGACCTCCGTCCCGCCTCCGCGATCCCTGTTGTTTCGTCCTGCGACACACGCGCGAATAACATCGCAATATATTATAATTGGATAATTCTTGTAAGCAAAAAAAAAGAATTAATGAAATAATCATTCATTATTAACTCCGCGAGGAGTTTTTCTAAATTTTCCAAAAAGAAAAGAATGCAAAAAGTGTCACAGTATTTAAACACAATATATACTATATATACTTAATCCCTAACTTAATTAACATTAAATATAAAATATTAATTATTATTATTATTGATATGAATATTAATTATATTAAGCTTTTATAAATACTTATGTAAAATTGAAGATATATTATTTACCTAATATTATTATGTAAAATAATAATTTATTGCAATATATCAAGCATTATAATTGAGTCGTCAAGTACATAAAAACAGCGTGCACAAATTACCCGATTACGCATTGGATGAACATTAAAATTTGTGTGAAATCACAGAAGCATGAAATAAACTTCTATTAATTAAATATATGTAGTATCTTCAAAAGTGTTTTTCATCACATTTATTTCAATAATATTATTGGCTTATTAAATTGACTTCATATCTTTTCTTTGTATATACATTTTTTACTTTTGTAAAATTTTAATGAAATTTTTATTATACTTGTGAGTTGTATATTACTATAACTATTTCAATAATTTCATTTTATATTGTTAAAAATTTATTCAGTATTTTTAAATATTTTATTAATTCAAAAGTTTCTGTCTGATATTATAAGATCAAAAGTAAAAACTATAGTAAGTATATTTACTGATTTTACTAATATAGCTTTCTCAACAAATACGTTGCATTTATATAAATCATTTATTTAGTTCTTTCTTTGCATATATATTAATAGAAAAACCTTAAAATAAACGTTTTACTCGAAAAGTCAAATGTCAATTACTTTGATTATTAAGGAACTATAAATTAATGAAATATTCCGCTTTCGGTAATATTAAAAAAATTATTTATAGCATTTAGTAAATGGATAATTGAGCTTGACGAGTTGTGGTCACAAATAAAATTTTGAGGGGGCAAAATCCAATAGGGAATTCATTGATTAAAGAATGAATGGACGGCCGAAAAATGTCGACTTCAATTTTCACCAGTTGGTGCAACACATTCTCTCTTTTAATTTATTCGCTTTCCGCCCATTTTTTTTCCATTTGCCATGAAACCTTTCAGCGTTAAAATCGCATCGATTATATTCATCTCTTCCATTTTCATTCAAGTATTTTATTATACATAAAAAATATTTACAAATTTACTTTTTCTCCATTCAATTATTAAGTAATTCAAATATTTATTTATTTACTTACACTTACACACAATAGTTAAATTTAAAAAAAACTATACGGTAATTAAGACATGACTTTTTTTTATCTTATGACTAAGTCATCACAAGAGGTTAAATTTCTGCTTGGAAAAGAAGCATTTACGATTAAAATATTATACTATTTACGATTAAAATCAAATATTGTATTAGAATAATACAATATATTGCATATTAGAATAACATATCTATATATGTATATTTAAATAAACCTATCTCACATATAACTGCGCATAGATTGCATTTCGAAGTTGCAACATAACCAAGCTAAAATAACAATAATCGCCTTAAATAAAATTAGATCATTTATTTGGTGCTATATTAACATCTTAAACCTGTACATAAAGAACTTATTGCAAAAATATTACACCTCACAATCATTCGAATTCTGTGCTCGCGTTTTCCTAATTCGAGCATCAAGATATGTAGTGATATTGGTCGCAATAATTATCTATACATATTAATATATGTATAGAATAATTGATATATGTATAGAAAGAAAACGCTTTGAAGGCATAAACAATAATAAATTAGAAACAAAGTCGTCATATAAATAAATCGACTAAAATTTAAGTAAGTATAACATATAAAAGTACCTCATACATTTTTAAATATTTTCTCTTTTAAATCTGATTAGTTGTCAATTTTAGATTTAATAAAAAATTAGGAATCATATAACTTACAGGTAGATCACATAATCCTTAATTATACATATATAATTATTCGTACACAAGTTTCTTAATTGTACATAAAGTTTACGCGATAAACAGCTTACTAAGTTTTATCAAAATTGTTAGGATTCATCCCTAAGTTTCTGTAATCTTTGCAATATCATGACTAGCATTATTTGAGATCCGATTTAACACGACATGACCATCAACAAAACAAAGGAGAGAAGTAATGATGTAACAGAGAAAGGGAGAAATGATGAGGGAAGGGAAAGTTTCTCCGGCAACGTTGTTTCTCAAATGGGAAAATTCCTTATCGTGGCTCTCGTCTAGGGGTAAATCCATTTGAGCATTTTCGTGCGCGGATATATTTAATTATCTCAAGCGATGGCAGACTAAAGCCGGCGCCAGCGAAGTGGAGGATAATTCCGGCGAAACTTTCGCGCTCGAACTGAGCGTCGCGACCGACTGCCTCGGCGGAAAGTATAACTCTTCTGTCTTATTAAATATAGATTCAGTTGGCAATTGGAACTTCCGTCCGAACAGTTACTTTTGTCCTGTTTTCCTATATCACCCTATCTTTCTTTTACACTTTCTTCTTACTATAACCCGTTCTATTCGCGGATCACTTAAACCAGCTAATGTTGCACGTTTCACATTTTACTTCTACTTTACTACGTTAAAATCTGGAAAGGTAATTATAGGATTAATAATAATCTGGAAATATATTAATACTAATGAGAAAAATTGTAAGTACATACTTTTTAGACGTATTGATTTTAGTAATTTATTTATATATTGTGTGTATATATTATATATATGAAGAGGTGTATTATAACATAATTATATCTTCTATTATTAATCCGTTAACTTAGATATATATATATATTTATTTATAGTAAACACACAGATACAATTGTCTTTAAAAAACATTGATTTACGTGTACTTTACCCAATTTTATATTACATTTTACATCAATAATTTTTTCTTTTTTTAGAAATTTGACGCAAATAATACAAAGCGATTTGGTACAAATTATACAATTATAAAGATAAATTCAGTAAGTTTAAATTTTCAGAATTTTATTTTGGAGAGACTTCTTTAACACATATATATGACCTTCCAATAATTCCATTGAATTAAAACGTCATCATGTGTCACAGCCTATTTTTAATGAAATATAATATTTATCTCTTTTCATACATTACAGATGAATAAAATTAAAAAGTAACATGACGTTGCAATATTGACCCTACGTACATATGAGCGAAATTTTAAATCTACGGCCGTACGTTGATTCGCAGAGAACAGCCGTTTCATTATGAAATGCGTTTTACAACGAACCGCCTGCTTTATCTCGTGACCAGGAAAGTCGCGATTTTTCAGCCGCTCGTTATCACGCGGCCGACCGCGCGTTGCATAATTTGTTGGGCGTCCTCTTCGCGGTCGCGCATTGCATCCTCAAAATCCGGAAAATCCTCTTAGCATTCATATCCGGCTGGCTGACTTGGATACGAGGATTACACCGATTACAACGCGAAAAATTATTCTCCTCGACGATGCATACGGCGAAAACGAGCGGAAACGAACAGCTGAATTTAGCACAGAGTGTATTGCAGCTATTCCTCCACTGCTCGCTTACTTTTTACTTACTTTTAAATTTAGTTCTCACATTATTAGATTACAAAGTAACGTGTTCTCTCATCTCTAAAACAGTACTCTACAAATGTGTTAACCTTTTTATTAAGTCTTTCAAAAACTGAACTGAAGAGGATGTTGGAGTGATCAAATTATATTGAAACACAATTTTATAAAAATCTCCGAATCGACTCTGAACGAAATTAGAAATCCTTTTACAAGATTGAAGCAGATGCAAAATTGAAAGATAATGCAGTGGAATTTATACTAAAATCGAGAAGTTGAAAACTTATTTATTTTTCAACTTGTAAATTTGTCACCTGACATAGCAAAATAAGTATTCCTTTAACACAAAATGTATATAAATATATGTTCAAAATTAGATCCTATGAACAGCGAAAACAAGATACTACCCTAGAACGTCTCAATAATCGTTAATATTAATCAGTAATGCTTATTAAGGATTTGATTGTAAGAGAAAGATGGAAAGCAAGTTGGATTAATATATATAGAGTCATCTAGAAATCGTGAGAAATAAGTTAGCAAACCGCAGAGCTGGAGAAGAACGTAGAATAGGGATTGAATCTCAAATAAGTTTTCCGCTGTAAGAGTTTAAAAGGCTCTGGCAGAAAACCCTCAATTTAAAGAACGGTGTTTGACGGTTCTGGCAAAGGCGTCTTTTACCGTAGTAATTATGTGAATATTAAGAAAAAGAGTTGGTTTAACACACTGTCTGGAAAGAAGGGTAATTGTTTCAGTCGCACAAGTCTTGGGAGCGGCCAGACGTCTTTAAATAGCAGTCTTTATAAGTTACGAATAGTTGAATGTCCACTCTGTCCGGAGTGTCATATAGAGGAAGACCTAAATCATATTTTCTGACAATGCAGTGTTCTCGTTTTGATGCACAGCACGTGAAGCTAGTTAAAGGTGTGACGGAGAATATCGGAATTTTCCCTATCAAGATGCTATTGACAGGTGTATAAGACAGGGATCAGTCAGAAAGGTCATCTAGAAAAATTTATTGGAAGCATTAATATACAAATTTAGAGTTAACATAATTAATTTACAAATTTAGCATCTTCGCCTACACTTCATGATTTAATATAAAACTCTAACTGACAATTTTAATTTTTTTTTAACATATACTGCTCAGAGCTTTCCAGTCAAAATATCGTTATTGTATTTAACGATCATATTTAGTACTTATTGTTCAACGATAATCTGCACATCGAGTGCACAATGTATTATACATCTTTTGTATAAAAACTACGCTACACGTTTCGTAAATTTTTATAATTTACAATTTTGTTTTGTATAGTCTCTCTCCTTTTCCCTGCTGTCCTATATTTTCGCATTAAATGTATTACGACACAGTTTTTCTATGCGACACGTCAGTAAAATAATAAAACGAGCGCATTAAACATTTTCATGAAACTTGAACACGTACGCGCAAATAATAGAAACGAAGTGTGTTTAGAGATTCGACAATCCGTCGAATCGATATATGGGACACTGATTTTCAATTATCGGTCTAACGCGGAATTCGCGCACCCCTCGCTCATCCGTCCAACAGATCATGAGATGTTATCGTTTTGGGGACGTGCAACGACAATCGTTCTCGCGCTACCTGCAGCTTGCGCCGATGCACGAATTGCACTCGTCCGGGATTTACCAGGGATTTTCCCTTGTGCAGTTCGCTCGTTCGTACGCGATTAACGCATAGCGTTCGCGTCACGAAACACACGTTGCTTTAAATTAAAATAGCGAATGTACAGTGAACATTGCTGATGCCAAATACGCAAACTATATACATAGCGTACCACAGATGCGTCGCAGATGGTTTATCAGTCGTTAAACTAACGTCTATTAAAGACATTAAAATTGATAAAAATATTCAATTTATTTACATTTTTAACTAAATATCTTAATTAATTAAAGCATCATAGTTTTTAATTGTATATAAAGTTAACTATAAACAAATCGATTAACAATATTTTAATCACTTATACACATATATAATGTTTTGTAATCAATAATTGTAGCAAGACAGAAATTCATACAAAATTATAATTGTCTATACAAATATATACTTCATCTATTTTCTTACGTGTAATATTTGTCTTGTCATTAAACATACCATATTTTTACATATTTCAGTTTTAATTTATTATATAAAAGGTAAATGTTAATGCCCGAATTTCCTTCTCCTCTTCCATTTTCTCTTCTTTCCCTTTCATTTCTCTCCCTCGCACTCTCACCCTTTCTCTCGCTTATACAATTTAATTGTTTCTACTGACGAAATCATAACGAACCAGAGAATGAATTCTCTAATACTAAAAATCCGAAAGCCCTTTCTGTTTTTTTCAGAACAGGATTTCTACAGGATTGCACAAGTCTCTCAAACTACGAAACCGATTAAAATGTTCCACACCGATAAAATACGTCCACACGAAGCAACTATGTACACGATAGGACGGTCGAAAGGAGGTCAGGCGGACGCTCGTTTAATTTCGACGGAGGCCGCGAGCACTCGATGAAAGCGGGTGTTTTTACTGTTATAAATCCGGATTGTGCTACAAAGTGCGACCCGCTCGTTCGTCTGCGATGATCGTTTCCAACTAAAGATAGGTTTGCAACGAGCGATATTTGGCATATTGCAACAATTTTGTAGCAAGTTTCGGTAAAAAATCGTACTTTTTTGTGGCATAAGCTGTGCTGCATACGTTTGTGCAACGTATGACAAAATCGTAAAACTTATTTTTCATCTGTACAGTATTTTTATCTATAACATTTAGTACATAATTATAGTTTTTCGTTTAGTTTTAAATTTTTATACGCGCGCGTGCACATTATATGTTATATTTATATATTTAACGTAATCATGTTTTATGGATAAAAAATCATATTGCTAATAAATGTAATAACTATAATTAATAATTTGTAATTCCAATAAAAATCACACATTAAGATTAAAAAAATTTATATTTAATTTTACATTACTCATTGCACAGCTGACTTTTAATGCTATATCTGCTTTAAAAAATATAATTTAAAAAGAGTTATAGTTTAATTATATAAAGAACAATTTATATTAAACAAAAATATAAATGTAAAAATTGAGAGGGCAAACAATTTATATATTATCTAAAAATTGTTCGGACGAAAACATTACAGACAAATCTCGATAATCTATTCCAATCACAGAACTGGAACACAGTAAGTAGGTATTTTTAAGACTAAGATGTCCGTAAAATTCGGATTAATATGAGAGCACCGAATGAAGAGGCGTAATCGATTCTCTATACTGCGACCGCTCGTATTCGCGTTATTGCTCAGTTATTAATGCTCACGATGGACGATAACAGCAACCGGATAATTTGAAAATAATTCCGGATTGTGAAGTAGCTGATTCGCGGATAATGCAACGCCAGGCAATATTATAATCCACAAAATACGATAGCAGCTTGCTTCTATGACGGGGGTTCGCTAAAATAAAGCTCGACAGCACAATTTGTCCCGTATCGAAAATTTCGCACCAGTCGAATGAAGTCCCGTTTAATTTTAATAAACCCCAGCGATTGCCGGCCGTCGGTGTATCGATATAAATCAGGATTACGTCGTAAAAATGCGCCAGTACACGATGGCAGTCCATTTTAATTCTCCCATGTAGGTGTGCATGTGTGTATTTTTATATGCCAGAAATAATAGAGATAAAAATATTTCTACATCCCGATTGGCCTCTCTAGTTTTGAAACGAGTATAAGTACCGATATAATTTTAGTAGTCGCTTTTAATAATTACTCCGTTAATTATATATATATA
>NW_017275390.1:392323-448832 GCF_001594065.2 Cyphomyrmex costatus
TATATATATATATATATATATATATATATGTAATATAGAATTCTTAATTATAAAAATATTTTTTTAATATAAAAAATAAATTTCTCTATGACTCGAAATTAATAAAGGTATGTAAAGCGCAGTAATTGGAGGGCATTAAGTATTACAAAATATAATATATAAATTATTACTTTAAATATAATAAACATTTTGACTCGTTTTTGAGTCTTTATCAGCGAAATGTGTTCTTACAAATTCTTGTATTATTTTTTCTTAAATTTTAATTTTGTTTGAACAAGAACGTCTGGTAAGTACCTGAAATTATTTAAATTAATTTAACCTTGCTCTGATCTATTCAAATTTACTATACAAATATATTATTTGGGTAAACATAATTTAAAAAAAAGTAAAAGGTTTTTATTAAAAAATCATACATTAACAGATAATAAAATCATCAAAAATATAAAAAAAATTTAAATAAAATATTAGCAAACAATATGATACGAATTTAGTAAGAAAATGTTAGTAAGAAAATAAATTACATTTTACATTAAATAGAATTGATTAAATAGAATAAAGTTAAAAGACTAAAATAATCTTGCATAACTGTAGAGTACACGCGCGCGCGCGTTTGCTAATAATTATAACCTATGTATATTTATATTTGTTACACAAATTTCGTATGAAATAGCATATCAGATGACATATTTCAAATAAAGTTTCATATATTAGAGCACAAACGGTTTAATAATTACATTTTAATTACAGATCAATTCAGAATATTTATGTGTGTGTGTGTGTGTGTGTGTGTGTACTGAGTTGATTATGAAAAGCAGGACTGTTACTCTCGTAAAATTTGATGTTATTAAAATACTATATGATTACAGTCCACAATATTACATTACACGACAAGATTGAATATCACGTTATTAAATGTCTCTGTTAAGTGATATGAAATCAGATTATAAAAATAGACAGAAAAATTAAAAAAGAATAACATTCGTGCACTTTAGTAACAAAATGCTGCTTTTTGTTTAAATAACATTTAATATTAAATGTATATAAATTTAGACCAAAAGCATATTTCAAGTTCTATTTAAGTGACACTTCGAAAAGGAAAATAAAGTAATATAAGTATCTCAATTAACAAATATTATCTTTGCTTCATATATTAATTAATTTTTATTTCACATATGGAATACAAAACCTCTCCATTTAATTTACATTATCCATGAGACAAAAATAGAATTCATATGTAAATATAAATTTAGTATTTTCTGTCTATATCAGCTCAGATGAACATTTTTATCTATAATCACACAAATATAAATATATATATGTAATTTATATATGATTATACCTTATCGTATATTACATTATGCACAATTTGGTATAAAGCAGATAATATTTGTCCAAACTCATATGTACTTACATATATGGATAAATATTATCCATTTACGTCACATTACGCTTGATATAATGTATTATGCATGATATAAATTATATATGATTATATCTTATTATATATTATCATATATTTATGTATACAAATATTACTTTATACCAAATTATGCACAATATAATATACGATAAGATATTATATAATCATACATTTAATTCAAATACGGGTCATTGCATTTTCATGTATTTTGTACACTATATTCTAAGGTAAATGAACAATAATATATGTAGTATACAAAATACATTGCTGCGATGTATCCTATTTAGATCAAATTAAGAGAACTTAAAAACTCGAGTAGCAAAGCATAGAGAAAATATTTATCAGAATTTACCCAATCATTCAGTTTCCACATATTAAAACATAATTTTGACCGAGATAATATATTCTGATTTTCGATTCTGAACTTAATTATAAAAAATTAATTGCAAAAATGATTCACATGGATATTTCAGTTAGACATATATCTGTGGTTTTCGTGATTTATTTGTTATTTTGAAAGAAAGGTGTGATGTAATTATTATGAAAGAAAGGTTGATGTAATTCTCTTTTTGTGTGGCTGATAAAGATCGTTAAGTAACGTCGAAACTTGACTCGCTTTAATGATGTAATTTTTACACCGTGTTTCATATACAATTATTATAATTTTATTTGATTTAACAACTTATACATGTTCAATATTGACCTATAATTAAATTACGATTATTATTACTACAAGCCTACGTTTTATTTAGTTAAAATTATCAATATGTTGAATTTTTTATTAATGTATTCTCAATTATGTTTCCTAAAAAAATCTTTTTTGATGCTTGATGTACAAAAAATATTGTATTTAATAAATTGTTATTAGTTTTAACTTGGAAGAATATATAAATATTTATATACGCATGCACTCATCTTTATATTTGTTTATTTTTATATTTTGTGTAGATCTACATTATATATATTATAAATATAATTTTTGCAAAAAAATCCATTATTCTTAATGAAATAATAAATGTCATTATCTGTGTGATGCGCTGCGGTGGAGTTGCAATAACATTAAAACTACGTTAAAACGAAAATATACGTAAATTATAAAAGTGCACAATAATTAATATCCAAAAAACAGTTATCTTACCCATAAAATGTTTAATAATAATTAATTCTTCCAGAGTAATTAGCCAATGAAATTAAAAATTATAACTTATGTCTCGTGGTTGCTCCGTTGAGACTCAATGCTTCCCTAAGGTATCTATCTCTCTTTTCAGACTTATTCGTTGCATTTTCACACAATACAATACTCGCAAAAACACGGTTAATTACGACCGTGTGAACTGATAATTAGAATGGAATAATCGCTTGTATTTTACACGGCATTTCCGACGTTAATAACACGCAATGTATATTTTAGCTACAAGAGTAAAAAACGCTCTATTCGGTCAAGACGATTCCTTTGTACCTAATAATAATATTTCTTGTAAATTTATACAACTTCCAGTTTTCAAACTAACTGTGCACTGATTATTTGTTGGTCTTGAAATATAGCTCAAAGCTGGAGTAGTAATTTTACAAGTTAAATTGGCAATTATTCCTAATAACTAATTAACCATATTTAAAAAATAAAAAATTTATTATACTATTTAAAGAAATTGTTAAAGAAACATTTATTGTTAAAATATAAAAAAGAAAGAGAGATAGAAATTTTATAAACAATAAACGTATTCGTTTTCAAGGTGTGAAAAATTTTTTTTATGTATGCTGAATATCAAATTCATCGCAGAATAATTTCATCGAATAGAGTTTTTATTCTCTCGTTCCGATTGGAAAGCCGGTGATATGTATTAATTGAGTAACGGCATGGACATTTTATACTACATATATTGCACTATATATATATAATATGCATGAAATGTTATAACGAAATCTTTGGAAACTCCTAATTTTGAATTGTAATTGTTTTTTGATGCGTAATCAATATTGAGATAACAGAGAAACATCTTTTATTGATTTATTAAAATTTTATAAAAAGATTAGAGAAACCAACATGAACGTAGTTAGTATATAGTAAAATTAACGGATTTTAAACAATATATCATAATATCGAAAATAATAAAATTATCGATTAAAGAAATAAGAAAAACGATTTAACATCTGAATCAATTAATAGACATTAAATAATTTCCAAGTACCGCAATCATACCAAAATAATAAATAATAAAGGAGTTGAAAAAGTTTTCTGTGTTTTTCTTCAATGATGAATATAATCACAATTCTAATTTTATTAAATTCCAAGAAAGTACAATAATTTATTCCTACTTATATACTCTTACGTACATCTACTCTTTTTCTTCCTGAGAAGTGGATCACACATTAATCACACATTGTCGCTCAACTGCATCAAGTGACTGCTTACATCTGCACCCCGCAATTTCGATCGCGTGATTATGGCCAAGCGGGCACGCGTAAACGCCGTAAATTGCATAACCCTTGCGGCCGTGCATCGATGGCGTTGCCGTTAATGTAGTTGCCGATAACAAGAAGTGTCGTGCACTTGAGTGCACGAGCATCGGAATTCTCGAACGTGTGTTAATTGAATGGAAACATTTCCAAGATAGTATTCCATAGGCAATTAGACCAGGCACTGCCATGGAAGACATTGCTCAATACGCGTACAAACAAAAGAAATCGTACATGTCGGTATAAGCACAATATAAATCGGTCTTAAAAGGTCGAAGTTCTTCTCAGTTTTAAAGAATTTAGAGTTCAGAGCTTACAGATAGCAGATAGTTTCAATAATTTGTTCGATACGGTAATAATTCATGGTTATGAATAATTGGATCCGGTGAGAGTCGAACGTGGCGAATAATCCGGGGAAACATAAGCCGTGCGGATTACGAGCTTAGTATTCAGATGTTAACTCAACCGTATAATCTAGTGAATCCTTTCTTGATTAAATTATCAAAAAGATGAATTTTCTTGCAGAGTTTGTAAAAATTGTTCAAAATATTAAAATTTACAGAACAAAGTTTTTCAACATTCTTTATCCTAAAGCGCAGAGTTTCAAAAAGTAAATGTTTCTTTCTTATTTAATTTTTCTTTTAACAATTATAATTTGCTTTTTACCCTCTCTTTTTTACTTACTTAATCTTTCTTAATATTTTCGTATACATGCAAACATAACTATTCTATTACAGAGAAAATACAATCTAATTGAAGCTCGTTAAATTTCCGCAAAAGTTTTTACAATATCAAAATAGAATTCTAAAGTTTATTAAAAGTTTATTGAAAAAACAGAAAGGATTTCAAATCCGTAATATTTTAAAGAATTAACCCACAATTTCACCTTTTTGCCGAAGAAATGTACGGTCAGAACTCAGGAAAATTCAAACAGAGCGGGCAGTTTCAATAAACGCGTATTCGGTGGCCTGTGCGAGTCGCGTCTGAAAAATGCATGAAAATTTCGCCAAGGGAAATCAAAAAAGCGGACTCGTAAGTTAGCGGGATGGCAAACGAGACGCGTGTAATATATATGTATGTACACGTACATATCGATATCTTGAGTTTGTACATCTACAATTCACCGTAAAGAACAATATCTGGCTGCGATAAATTACTACGGAACTTTGAAATTTTTCTTCTTTAAATAGTGTTTTTATTTGCGATATCGGAAGAATAATTTTTGTTACACGAACGTGTAAAAAGTCAACAAAAAGCTTGAAATTGAGATATTCAAACGATAATTATGTTATTTATGATGTATCATATTTTTGCAATACGAAATATCTAACAAAGAAACACGTATTTTTTATATCAACTTTAATCTGAAATTTAATGCGTGAAACAATCCTTCAAACCTGATGCTTACATTCGATTTTTCTCAATTTTGTCCTTATATAATTTGGCTGTTATTAAAAAGTAATTATTGAATATTTTGTATTTATTTAAAATATACTACTCTTTTAATATTTTAGGACATATAAAATCAAATATAGGTAATATATCTTTTTTTCATTCGTCCCTTTTTCAATCGGAAAGCCCAAACGCGACGGTTTCTTTTTTTTTTTTTTTATTGAAGAGGATGACGAGTAAGAATAAAAGAAGGTGGCCGCGTGCAACTCCAGTCACGACAGCCAATCACGGCATAGATAATAATCGCATGGTGGCGCACGCCAACTTTGCGGGGATGGGTGACTTTAATTGTCGAGCAGAGATCGATTTGTCGCCACGAGGTGAACTATCGTGCGCACGAACTACTTTTCACCCCCTTTTTTCTACCTCACCCCTTCGTCCTTTCTCCAGCTCTCTTCGGTACTTAAAACGTGAGTGCGTTTTCACGCTACGGAAACACTTGTCGTTATTACGCCGCATCGCCGCGTCGTTTTCAAAGCCATCGGAATCGAATGCGAAATCCAGTGCGTGAGTAAAATTCTTCGACACGCTTTTGTGGTCAGCTTAAACTTTTTATATTTTTATCCAGCGGAATGTTGTCATTTTTCATTCAATTGATCTTAAAAATCGCAAAAAAGCCAAATATTATAAATTACCTTCGTATTTTATTTGCAATTTAATTAAATTAATTAAATTAATAAAATAGTAAGATTATTTTACTTTTTGCAATTACAATTCCATTTTAAATAATCAATCTTATGATATATAAAATGATTTTTTAATTTCACACGTAATTGTATACATTATTCCAATTAAGTTATATAATAATATTTTAAAATCATTTTAATATTAAGTATTGAAAATTTAATTTTTAAAATCTTCCAGATTGTTTTCAGTTGCCTATATTTGAAAAATGTTTAAAATTATAACATCATTAATTGTCTATAAGGTTCGAATCGAAGGCTAAGAGAATTATAACTTTTTTTTTTTAAGTCTATTCAAATAGGCGAGCTTTCTCTTTTTTACTATCGGCAGTTTGTCTTCATAACGGCTCTTATCTCGCGACAATTTGCGCACGGGCGTGCTCCATTATCGATTTCGCTTCATTTCACGGCTAGGAAGCAGCGAGTGCAGAAAACGGTGAGGCGAATAGGAACGCACGGCATTCCATGTCGGAATCGTCGCGATGTTTGCGGACGATGGACGGTTATTCGAGTTTCCATTTTCTCAATCAAAAAAGAGGAACCACGTTTGCTCGGTTACAAATATTCTTTTTACCTTGAAATCTCCACCAGTCGACAACTGTTTTTCTTTCCTTGCAAAAACAGTTGTATGTGTAATCTAAATTACCAAATTTAAATCTAATTTAACTGATTACTTACTGTGTCATAATGTCATAATATTATCTTGTTAGTATTTATAATCACGCTCAAATAAATCAAAATTAAATTTATGTATTTATGTGTTCGCAATATATTTTAAGATTACTTTCCTAATTTCTTTAGTTTTAAAATTGCATAACTTGAGTACAAATCTGGATGTTTTCAAAAGTTATCAAGATTTTAAGTTTTCAGAGAGTTTTCAAAATCTCCTGCTAAAAACAGAATGACAAATCTAAACCAAAGTGCTTGTAATTTACTTTACAATTAGAGAATGTTTAAAGATTGTTTAATTATTTGCGAAATCCTTGCGCAGTGAGCGAACTCTCAGCAGGCGTCCACAAAGATCGTGAGAGGACTTCGAAAGTAACTGCGAGCTAGTTATCGATTATCGAGTTCCTGCATTTTACATCCGACCATTTTCACGATCGACAGGAGAAACCGAAGGAACGCGGGCGTTTCACGAGAGAATCGTTCAACGTCTATCGGCGATCGACGGGTATTCGAGTTTTCCGAGCGCGAAGTAATTTCTAAGGAGCAAATTGCACTTACAAATGCATGAAGTCGGGCTTTTCCGCCGCTCTGCGTCTGTTCGCAATCTTAGAATCTTGATCATGTTAGAATCGACAAGACTAATAAGATCGGCGATGAGATTGTAAGATTACTCAAGGTGCGTAAAATGATCTATAACCGATTTTTTTTTTTTTTATGAGAAAATTTTCCTTGTTTTCATTCATCCACGTGTACTTCCGTGAATTTAGATTTTTATTTTTAGTTAGTATGACACTTTAATAATAAAACGTAAGTTAAGAATTTATTATATATTAGAATATAAAATTCAATGAAAACTTGATAAATCAATACGATTTCATCCGTACAGTTATATCAATGTCTAAAATATAATTTGTTACCAGAATTATTATCTTTTACACACAACCGCTTAGAAAATCTTAAATCTATAGATTTGAAAAATAATGTTTCATTTTCTATATTGAGATAAGAGAAAATAAAAGTGATTAACAAAATGCTTCATATATATATTTAAATCAAATAATCTTGTTAATACTATAACAATTAAAAATTTGATAACATTTAATAAACTAATTAGTACTTACATGACAAAAAGAAAGAATAGAAAAAGAGCGAGAGAAAGAGAGAGAGAGAGAGAGAGAAGGAGAAAAACATTCGCTGCATTGTTCCAAAAGCAGCGAAAAATTCTGAAACAGCCCCACATAATCGTCCGCTATTTGTTTACCAAATTAAACGGACGACAAGAGTGAGCGGAGTCGCGATACAGCTGCAACGGATCTCCGGTAAGATTTATGCAAATTAAATGAGAGGGAATCCTATACAGAGGGCATGCGTTTTCAACGTTCAGTCGGCAAAATCCAGGAGCCTTTAACTCGATCTGCAGTCACCCATTTATGGCGAATTTACGGCGGTTTTAGCTTAAACGCGATTGTCCCATTGCACACGTCGTCCGAAGCGAACCGTCTAATGCAATCACATTTCGTTTACCATCAAATTTGCAGAACATCAATAAGACGTTACACGGAATATCGTATATTCATTGCGTTTACGCGTATTAAAATGCAATGTGTGCAACGTATAATCTGCATCGTGCTATTCACTGCTATATCCACACACAGATATATATTAGCCGTTATTGAAACGTTCAATTTAATGCTTTAATATTTAATTGCAAATGCTAATTAATAGTTTAACGGCAAGGTGCGTTATAAACTTGTTAATAAATTACGTCATTTTAATGAATGAGGTTGGCATAATCTTCAAAATGCGACAATAGATTACGTACACAAACGACATAAAGTTTAACAATCAGAAATACATTTTATAACGTTTATTTATCAGAAAATATTTTCTTGAATTCTTTTTTAATAAAAATCTCGAATATTTGACGTTAAAAATATTTTGTTATAATTTAATAAGTTGAAATTTTTATCAAGTCTCAAGTTGTTTCGAAAGTATAATAATGGAACATTTTCACGATCATTTCATATTTTTTGCACGCAACGAATTTTCGTAAAGTAATATACGTATTGCGAATCGCTTAGAATTTCTCAAGGCAAAATATAAATAAAGTGCACTACATAATTGTATGCACGCTGCTAAGCGTCGATTCCATGCTTGTATATACCTATGATCTCGTTAAGCACAGTTATTATAGTAGCTAGTCGTTTTACACGTATATGTAAAAGATAAGGGAAACTCCGTAATTACCGAAAAACTCGCATGTAACACAAACTATACGGCCAGATTTTTCATGAATGCAGTTTGAAAAATAAAGTTTTGCTTAATTCGGTAAATTTTCGAGTGAATTCGCAATATTGTGGCGAAACAACATAATTCGGGAATATGGTACTCGTTGAACTTTTCCGCAAATGTCTCTCATTACAATAAATTACTTTATAAATTTATGTATTTTTGCTGAAGCAAATGTGAATCTATTATTTATGAAGTATCTTATTAGAATTTTGCTGATACATTTTACATATAGAATTACAAATTTGACGTCCCATGCAATTTCATGCAGCTGCAAACTATTCCCGCTTGAAATACGACGTATTCTGTGAATTAAAATAAAATACAATTTTAAATTTGCAAATAATTTAACAAACAATAGGACCTCATATGATAGTAATATTTTTATTGACTGGAAACTATTTTTCGAGTGTCGATTAATAGACTGTCTTGAATGTTGAATAAATCTTCACAACAAGACACGGAAACCCCTAAGGATCAGTGTTTGTCATTGCATATATATAGTAATGCACGACGTGTTGTTTGTAAAATTATCGTCTCGAGGGAAATTCTCATTCCAAAAACGTAATACCATAAGCAGTACACATGACAAAATACAATCTAAGCGTGGATTATTTCTGGTCCTTTTCTTGAATTTCATGCTAGAGAGAAACTAAAATGTATTACATTTTTAGAAAGAAAGAAAGAAAGAGCGAGAGAGAGATTTTAGTTGTTTGAAAGTTTCGAGCAACTAAAGTAATAATGTAGTATACCTGTTATATTAATACAGCACTCTGCTTATTTTATTAATATCTATAATATTTAATATATTAGGAGTATGCATTAATTTGAAAGGATTTTTTCGTAAAAATACGGCTAATGACCTTGAAATCGTCTTGAAATCGTTGATTGGACAACATTTAATGATTCTACAAGTTCTTCTTACGTTTGACTCGGATCTTGATCAAGTAAAACTTCCATTTCCTCATCTTCAAATTTTTTCAGCTAGTCTAAACGTTCCTTGTCTTCCGTTAAAATTACTTTTTTTGTAGCGTCGAAACCAGTACTCACATTGAAATCGATGGAGTATAAGCCATAAGCTTCCGACGGCATTCGTTGACTTTTAGCAGCACTTTTCTTCAAATGGAAGCAAAAAAGCAAAGCTTCCCGCAAATTGCGTTGGCACAAAATTCGACATACTCAATGCTCAAAAAAGGAATGTTGTTTACACTTGGGCAAAATAACACGTACTGAAAACTAAAGCCACATGATGGTGCTTTGACATGAAGGTAGCAACAATATGGCCTGATGCGATATAGTACTAGTTATACCATCACTTAAAAATCCTTTAAAATTAATGCACACTCCTTAATATATACAATAATATATACTTTATATTTTTATTGTGTATGCTGTAGTCTTTTAATTATTATGTTCTTAGGTTCAATTAATATCATTCTCTGTCAATTTCTATATTATATAAAAATGCAGTTACTCTTAGTGTGCACTATAAATACAGAAATTTTTCATTCAGTTACAAATTATATTTATTCAAAGTTAAAACATGTGTATCCATATTTTCATTCGAAACTGTGAATTATCAAAAATACTTATTCATGAAAATATTATGATTATTTTATGAATACTCATATTTATTCATTAATTAAAACAAAATATAAATTGAAAAGGAAAATAAGTCTCACAGTTGATCTTTAAGTATAATCAGTATTCTAAATGATTATAGATATCGTTAAATCTTGTCTTTATAAAAACTGTAACTGTTCGATAGCGAGAAGATATTATATACGCCGGTCAAGTTGAGAAAAATATTTAATAATTACACAATATAAAATTTGTACATTATATAAGTTCAAATCTTAATAAGTTATTATAATTAAAAGGTTATTAACGCAATTCGTTTTAGAATAAAATTTTCGCTTGATATAATTTAATATTATCTTGTAAATTTTGTAAGTAATAGATACATGTGTTAATCTGGCATGAATATTTCACTGAATTATTAATCTGAAAATGAAAAGATATTAAAAAACAGTAATACAAATTTATGTTTAAATATGTTCAATAATTATCCTGGAAACAATAAAATTAATTAAGCGATAAAACATCTTAATATTTGATTAAACTGTTAATAATAAAAAGTCACCTTTTTTGTACAAAATTATAAGAAAGATATCATAAGTTTTACAAGGATCCTTGCAAGAAAAATTATCTTAGTTTGAAATATTCTTTGAATGAAATATATCAGTATCTCGTATAATAAGCTCAGTTTGTAAATAAGAATCGTACTAGTTCATAAATGAAATAGTCTCACAACACTAAAGACAATGTATGTACATTGAGAACGAAAGATATAATCAATTGAATTCGAGACAATATCAATAATTGTCGCCTTCTTTCTTTTGTTGTAAATATCATATGAGAAAGTACGTCTAATTGAGAAATGTTCGTCTCAGAATCATTACATGAATATGACTTACCAAGTGAGAGGACTTAACATAAATACTGTAAATACCTTTCTACAAAGGTACTTGGTAGTCATATGAAAGAATATACGCTTCCGTCCAGAACAGTTTTATGTAACTTGTCTGGCTTAGCCGGCTTGAGAGAAAGGAATGCGTATGCCATGTATCGTTATTGATACCGTTTGAGAACGTGTGCCGGAAATCCTTCAGATCGTCTAAACCAACAAGCCAAATTTCCAAGGTTGGTAGACGAGTATTATCTAGATCTGAAGGATAAATAACTATCTCATCGGCCACAATACCTTTGTAACTTTCACTGTATGAAATCTATTTTGCTCGAGAAAATATACGTGATAACTTGAAACGGTCTCTTTTTGGTTGTCAGGAGAAATAATCAAACAATTGAATTAGTATAAGAAATAGGAACTAAAGTTCGTAACGATCATGTTGCGCGCGTATTTGATTTGAGTGAAATCGCAACAGTAACCTTTAGTTGAATGTGGATAGAAAAAACACAATTGTAATAATAATGGTTCTGTTACGCATATATTATTCTTTATATATTTTTTACAAATGTGATTTTCTCGGACATAATGTTAATTGAGGAATCGAATGTAATAGAAATACGACAATATAATTTAAAAAAAGTATTTATAAAGTTTAAAGTCTACATTACTTGTCTGCCGGTTTTTATAGATTCTTGTTTACTCTATGCTTGCAAGCCGTATGCAGATAATGCAAAGTGGGAGTGAATACGAAATCACAGATATTCGTAATCATATTCTCGCAGAAATATTCATTCAAATCGAATAAAAGTATTTATTCGTTTTAGGACGAATATCGAAAAGGTATGTTTGTATTTAAGGACGCACACTAGTTAGTCTATAATAATTGTCTTGAAACATGAAAGTATAAATTACGCAACTACTTTGGAGAGTGGTACAATGAGTCCTGATTAATTAATGATTCTAGTAGCGCGCGTTAGAGAGCAAGGTTTATCGATCGAGTATCTTATCGGTAACATCTGCAGAGCTCACGGATTATTTAAGCAGCCACTGCGCTTAAATGACTATATAAAGTCAGCATTTACGCGTTGAGCCCAGCCCATATACATAATGCGTTCTATTAGAACGGGAAGTGATGTTTGCACGTCATAAAACATCGTGCACACTGCCCACCTTATTATTTCTTCGACCATCTCTGCCCGTGATAAAAGCTTAAATTTATACAATGTGCCATCCTGGAATTCGTAACGTTTGCAAGTAACCGTGCTGTGCAACCAGATACAATAAATGTATCATAAATGTACGAACGGCAAACGCTAATTAACATTCATGACGACGAGATCGTAATGAACTCTGTAAATTTGCTGCAAACGAGTTTGCAGGATCTATGAATTTTTAGGCTATGAATTTGTAAATCTAATTAACTATTAATTATCTTCACTCGAGTACATTCAATTTATTGATTCATACAAAATTACATATATTATACATTCAACATCGGATTCTTTTTTTTCTGTTTAATTTATTAATTCACTTGTACACATCAAAAGATTCGAAAGCATGTATTGAAACATGCGTACAAGAAATGTAGCTAAAATATTACCAACAACCATTTCCGTTAAAAGAGATTGAAAGAAAAAATATCTCATCTTTGAGAAGAAATATACAAAACGATCGGGCGTAAAAACTTATCGCAAGTGCGCGCAATATTATACGACGTTATTTATACGATATAACGAGATTTACGCGCGAAATAGCTTATCTGAATGTCGCACTAAATGTGACGCTGTAGAGAAATGCATTATTTTTTACATTTTTATTAAGATTGCTTCATCAAGCTTTTGTGCGCGCATGCGTTTTTAATTCTATGCAGTAGAAAGTATATGCATCGAAAAAAGCAATTTTTTCTCAAATCATGTTAGCTGCATGGTATATTTCCTTATATAGAATTGAAATTAAAAAGAGAAAACGTATGAATGGAGATCGACGTCGATAACAATAACAGCGTCAATGCGACTTGCAAAATACGCACATAAAAGGTCGATAATTTATCACACCGTCAAAAGATCTTAAAACGATATGAATACAAAACGAAAAATTATTTACATGCTGGTACCAAATTTGCTAAAAATTGAAGTCAATAATAATTTTCAGTGTAACATTAAAATATTGCGCAGTCGTTGTCGGTTATTCGAATCGTGTAATTTTTAATTTTTCGACTCCGTTTATTTCTTATTAATTTTTGACTTCTTAAATTAATGACTAATTCTTTTTTAATCATCATCAGCGACACGATTAGACTTATATTTCACTTCATCAACTCTCACCACGACTAATGACTAATTTATTCTATCGTGCTTTTCATCATCTTTAAATATTTTTTTAATATAATATTGTGAGAAACATATCATGAGTAATGTCTGGGTGAGTTATTTAATGAGATAAAGAACTTTGCTTAATTATTATATTTAAATTTATAACTCAACGATATATAAAACTAGATTATCGATTCTGCCAACATTCGATTTACCAATCTTCTGTCAACGAATTTGTTCTCTCGGGGAGAGTCACTCATTTAACATCGCAACATACGAATACATTATTCTACCGTCACTACGATACAATGGTTTCTCTTTTACATCTGAAGAAGGCTCAATCTAGAAACCGAAATATGTTATGTACGCAGTTTGAATTATTTTAATTATATTTCTAACTTTTTTAATGTATTAATTTCTTAATTCTATTTAACGACAACTGTCGGATCTGTCCTTTACATTATTTTATTTATTGTTTTGACATCTCGAGAGTTTTATATTTTATTAGTATTTATTCTTTATTTAACACTATATTTATAAAAATACAGAGATTTTTATTTGATTATAATTAAAAACATTCTTGATTATATTTTTATTATTTTTTTCAATAAATAAAGAGTCTATAAATAAATAAATTATATGAGAAAAGATTGTAGTAAATATAATACATATTAATATTAAGTAATTTATTTTAGTTAACCCCGTATAATATTTCACTTGTAGTTCATAAGAAAAAATTAAGTAGTTATTATCTGCTCTTAATTGTTCCACAGTGTATTGTTCTAAATTAATTACTGCTACAAAGCTATTATTGAAAGTCTCTGCGCAAAAATAGAAAAGCGTATAAGTGAGCGAAGAAAATGTATCGCGCAGTAAACGAGAGAGGTTTCACCCAATATGTTGGAAATCTGATGTCCTGCGGCCGATAAAAAGCGCAATAACGCGTTACGATAACACGCATCTGTAAATCAATGTTTTTTCACCGACGTAAATTCTCCGCTGCACTATAAAGACGTTCGAGATCACTGTAATTTCACGATTAAACTGTAATAAGCTTTTCCTCACGCCCGTTGCTGATTATTAGTTCATTATTCGGTATTATATGGATAAACATGACGTTGTGAATAACAATAGCGCTGAAGTAAAGAATAGAATGGGATAATTACTATTATTATGCCCCGTTCCTCTGATGATATCTATATAAATTACCACGTAATTTCTTATCACGCTTTACTTAAGACTGCCAAGTATCTAAAGATAACTAACACATAATTTAAATCAAATTTGAGCAAACAAAAAATATAATAAAATTTTATTATTGAACTTGTATTTCGAAAGAAACAATAAATCCTTCCGATTTTTTACAGTTTATTTTTATTTTCGTTTATTGTTATCTTCTTTCCCTTTTAATTGTTAAAATAATTGTAACAATACTTGTTAGTGTAACTTTATTTTACGAAAGAACATAGCATAAGAAAATTCTTTTTTTCAAGAATTCAGTATTGTCTTCGACGATAACTTTTAGTCTGTCGGGATATTTATATCATTGACGTAAAGTATTGCGGAATGGTGAGAAATGTCTTGCCCGCGGAATGTTGATATTGTGCAGGAAGCAGAAAGTACAACAATATCTTTCGATTCCGTACCGTCGCGATAAATCGCAGTTTCAGCGTGCTGTAAATTCTTGTCAATGAAAATTGAGCTTCGTTCGTTTTCTATTCCCTATAGCGAAAAACTCATCCACTTTCAAACGTTCAACTCACAATATAATAAAACGATTATTTATTATAATTTTTAGCAAATTTTTGAGGTATTTATATATATATAACATCAATAAAATTGAATTTAAGCAAATAAAAAATATAATGAGATCCGAATTTTTATTGAACTAGTATTTCGAAAGAAACAATAAATAAATCCTTCTAGCTTTTTAGAGTTTATTTTTATTCTTGTTCATTGTTAACTTCTTTCCATTTATTGCCTTTTAAATCAATAAATCGGTTATTATTATGATTTCCAATTTTTCTATTTTTAGTTTAATATGTCTTATTTATCACAGCGGTATAAATTTTAAATGCAGTTTAAAAGGAAGATTTTTTTAAACCATCTGCATTTCTCGATGCGGACGTTCTGACGGCGTCATTAAAATTAGCACAGAATAATGAGAACGTCTCGATCGGTGATCCCGCCGGGTTTCTCGATTAACGGATAAGCTCTCGAGAAGATTAAAGGCGAAGCAGTTGAGGATCGGGCGCAGGCGCGTACTTAATGAAACGTAATTTCGTGTCCATTACGGCGTAAAAACGGCACTAACATACATTTTAATACGGCACGAGCTCAAAGGGGACGAAATTTGTGCAAGTTTGCTGGCCATATGCGCCATGAAAAACGAACACAGATTCATCCGACCTATTTAGAAAACTCCTGCAATTTTTATTTCGCCACAGAATGTGCGGTTGTTCGCGTCATTCTGCCCGCAATGCCGTTCAATCCGTTAACTCTCGCGAAAGAAAAAAAAAAAAAAAGAATACTCGTGCCTCTATAGCGTCGCGCTTAACACCTAAGCTTTAAGCTTTTGAAGCATTTTGCCTCATTTCGATTTCCCTCATAGAATCTCAGATTTAATAATCTAACGGAATTTTTGTATTTTATTGAAAGTGGCTGTAACACATTTCTTTTTCGACATTTTCAAGAATCCTTTTCTAAGCAGAACCACTAATTGTGATAAGGATTGTTGGGTCTCAAAGTCGATTATAAGATCTATAACAAGCGAAGTTAATTTAGCAAACTTTGTATGTATTTTCCATGAATTATCCACATTCAGGCCATTCCAATATTCCAATTTACTGCTCCCCGAGCGCAATAGAATATGGAGATATTCAAATTTGTCTAGCATAAAATACAAACCACTCGCTGTTTACATTCCACCAAATTTCAAAGGGTCGAATCTGGCCTTAATTGCAAGCGGACGAATACATGAAAGAGATCTCGAAGTCGCAGCCGTCGGTCACAGGATCTATGACGTCCAGGATGTCAGGAATAAAATCGCCGGCTTTGATTCATATAATTATCAGATTCGTCCGGCTAGCCATGCCAGTACACTCCTTGCAAACGCGGGTCCCCGTTTTTCCGAGCCCCTTCATCTAGGTAATTACTCTCTAGTCTAGAGCAGAGAAATCGTTCTCTCACTCAGCGTGCTTCCTCGCGCAGTCGACGCGAAAAGAAAAAAAAAAAACACAAGCGCGCGCGCGCGCGCACACACTTGGCCGGTCTATCCAGCTCGTCGTACGCTTCGAGTGGACGCGACATCGCACTCTCGACAAAGAGGGGAAAAAAAATAAAAGGGCGGAAAAAAACACTGTGCGCCCCACTGACTGCCATGAATCTGTAAGATCGCTCGGCATATCGGCCATATGTCGTGGGAAAAAAGAGGAAGAGGAAGCCTGACAGAAGATTCTCCACACGTCGCGCTTGTACACCTTCGATAAGAAGGTAAAGAGGGTCACACGGTCCGTGTATAAACGCGTATACAGGGTACGCTGGTGATGATGATGATGACACGTGGCGATCAATGCGCGCACTTACTTACGATCATATAAATTATACTTATTCAAGCATAAACAATTGTTATTAATCGGATAGATTTACTTGTTTCAATTTCTTGTACAAAAAAAAGCTGTATTTTGTGTGTTTCCTTATTTCAAAAGTATATACAATATACAACTTATTTAATAAGTTGCATATAGCTTGAAATACCATATCAACAGGTTTGTATTACCTACCTCAGTTAAAATGATTAAATTTAAAATAAAAAAAAAACTTTTCTTTTTATTTACACAAAAACGAGGCAAATTGTGTCACATTTATAGAAAGTATTATGATATTTACAAAAACGATACAATACTATTTGAAGATTGGACTTTGAAGTTAAAATCGTTTATTTTTTACTACGTTAGAATAATCTTTATGTAACTCATTTACAGTAATAACTCGAAAATCAAATCTTTGAATTGTCATTGTTGAAGTAATGAAACAATTTCAATATCTTGCGACTCGAATTATAATTCGCATCGCCAGAGAAATTGAATTGAACACTGCAATTATTTTAAATTTAATATTATAATATATCGCGCTATAAATTGTAGTTAATAATAATAAATTGTAATTAATCAAAGTGATTTTCTCAACTTTCGTTATTCATCTTTCCGAATGCTATTAAAATCATTCAAAAAATTGAGAGGCTTAAGACAGTACCTAAATATAGTTTCCCATAATTTGAAGGAAAATAGAGATATACTTGCTTTCAAATTAGCGCTTTAAGTAAAATATTCAAACCTGCTTAATGCATATTACTTAAAAAACACACACAAAGAGAAAATATTTAAATTTACTTTTCGTAAATTAGTAAGAGAACGCAAATCGTTTAAATTTGCTTTTCAGATTAGGATAGTACAAAGTATCCAATTTACTTGCTATTTCCCACGGAAATCTGACGCCTCTAAATTTACTTTCAACACTTCGCAGTAATAGCAAATACTCAAATTTACTCTTCGCAACTTGCACAAGATTCGCAACGCACTCTATTTACACTACGCGAATTGAAATAACTCGGAGCGCGCGTACGTACGTATTCACTCTACCAGAATTACAGAAGACCGAGGCATTGGGATTTACTGGATCTGCGAATCGCAAATCCGAAGCATTCAAATTTCCGTTATTTCGGAGACACCCAGTGCACGCACGCGTGTACGGGATCTCGCGGAATCCTCGCAGAAGGTCGTCTCTGGGAGTTGGGGATGAATCCAAATCTAGGGGAAAATTTTATCGTATATTCAGGACGTGTTCCGATTCACAAATGCGAGGTCCGTTAGGGCGAAAAGGACGGAAAAAGGAAAGGACGGAAAGAGGAAACGCTCCGTTACGCTCCTGCGGGATAGAGAGGACAAACGGCCGAAAAAGACGATCAAAATCGTTGGATTTTATTGCCAGCTTAAACGGTTTGCAGTCGAACACATGCACGACCCGTCGAGAAATTACACAGCCATTTTGTAGCAATAATTTTTGCCACTTCTCTTGTAAAAATCATAATAATATAATATATTTCAAGTAGGAAAGCACTAGTGTCTTTTAGTTTTTCTAAATTATTTTTTTCGTTTTGCATTTAAATTAAATTGTATTGAAATACTTTTTAATATTATGTTGCTGGTAGTAGTTAAAAAATAGGTTTATATACATATATATAAAACTATGCATAAGTACTAGCTGCAGATCAGTGTTACCTCATCAATGTGATATGAGCTGTATTACTTTTATTATACTTATGTTCATAGAATGCTTTCAATCAAATGACAATCTCTTATCATGTAATTAAAAATTCTTCTAAATGTTTTATTTATTCACTTCCCTCTTCTCCACAAGATTATTTCTACGTCCAGGACACTCGCGATAATAGCGGTAACAAGCAAATGCTGCATATCTTTTCGTGGAAATGAAATACAATCTAAACATGTGAATAAAACATGGTACTAACATTTACATTATAGAAGAATGTAATGGCGAAGGAAAAGACACTATCAAAGAATATTATTGCGCATACATATAAGAATGACGCCCATACTGCAGGTTGCTATGCTCACATCATTACTATTCATTTGGTATCTAACGATGAAATACGTCAAATATTTTGCTAAAAATATACGGATACATTTTAAAAATATTACGATATTTATAAGTCTTGACAGCTATTTACAAAATAGAATACAATTGATAAGAGTTGGTTAAAACGAGAGGTTGAAAATAGGCAAAAATTTTTATATCAATATAATTTTAATATAAAAAGAGATCTGATATCAATATCTATTTATAAACAAATAAAAATGTAATTACAAAGACAACGCTTGTTATGTTTTAAAAACAACTAAAATAATGATATTAAAATTACGGTATTAAAACAAGCCAACAAATTAAAAGATGACAATTTTTATTAAAATATTCTATAATTAAAATGAGAAACGTTTCAACTTATACATAAGTCCTCTTCTCCTTTATAAATGATACATGACAAATAAACGAAGTACGGTTAATCTTTCAAACTATAGTCCATCGAGTCAGCAAGTAAATATCTATTTACATATACATATGTGTGTGTGTGTGTGTGTGTGTGTATGTGTAAAAAAAAGGGTTTCAAATTTTGATGTGCAACAATGTAAACACAATTGCAGAGCAATAAAATAAATCAAAGATATTGCCATGAACTCTCGTGTTGCATGGAACATACCATTGCAGTTAAAAACTGGGAGTAAACAGTTTTTATCGCGCTGGAAATCACAATAAAGCCGATCCGCCAGTTAACTTTTTAAGTTGTCACAGATAAATGCGCCCCTTTTAATTTCCTTTAACGCATCGCAAGGTGCGCGGCACGACGCGCGACGCGACGTCGACGAGTAATTACGCGGAGACGAGTGGAGGCGAAAGAAGGAACGTTTATGAAAAGCTCCGTACCGCCGAACGACAATAATAAAACGGAGAAAAGTGGATAATAATTCTAAGAGCGACAGAAGGACCTCCCGAGCTCTGGCGTTTCTCCAGAACAACCGCGAGCATGGCGGCCATTACGATGAGTCTGTGCTTGAAAAAAAGAAGGAAGATATTGAAATAGATGAGAGAGAGCTATAGCGGTCTGAGATATTATTCTCGTTGGCAAATTTCTGTACCGCGGAATTCTGCTCCAAATATGCAAACGCGCTCAAGTGAGATACGCAAAAAAAAAAAAAGAAAAAATGCGCTGCGAACAATGTGTAACTTTTCCCATTTTGCACTATTCCTCTTGCGTTTTCATGTTTACCATCAAATGTTAAATCGGCAACGCATTCGTGAGTCAATCCCTTACGGCAAGAAAACGGTCTACGACAAATGAACTCTACTCGCTATACTTGCTCATGTTGAATTTATGCTTGAGAAGAGAGAAGTTTGTCACGTGGATCAGCATTTCTCGTACTACTGTAATTCAAGTTTATTGACTTTGAAAAACAACAAAGTGGCTTAAAAAGATGAAATGAATTATATCTCAATATCATTTAAATATAAATTTCTATTAATTTAAGATTAAATCTTTCTCTGATTAAGAGAAATATATCTATATAAATCGTAAAGCTAACTATTTATATTTTCATAAATTGAACAATTTTTATTTTCAGTATTGAACATAAGATTCTATATTTATAAAGTATAAATTTATAAAGTATATTTATATTTATAAAGTATTTTAATATGTATACATTTATATAACTTTATTCAGAAAAAAATTAAACCAACTTGTTTCTTTTATACCAAATTTACAGATTTATAAACTTATTTATAAATCACAAATAAAAAAGAATATAATTTGATAAACACACTATGATTAAAAATCTATACTATATATACAAAGTTATTTATAAGTTAAGTAAAATTTATAAATTGAGTATTATCTATTGGTTTAATAAAAAATAGATAAAAAATTAGTGTTTCAAAAATATTTTAGCTGTCCAGACGCTCGTATGCGCGGAAATTGATTTTTTAAAATAAAACATGAGGTATCTTTTACCGCCAAATTGATTCTTATGATATATAAAAAAAAAACATGAAATTGTCATACACATAATATTAAAGAAAAATAACAAGAAATAGAAAATTAGTTTTTATTTAAAAAAGTTTGGCTAAGTTTCAAGGATACTTATTAATTAGACAAAACATAATATAAATGTAGATCCCTCGTTTTTTAATAAAAATTTAATAAAGTTATTCAAAACCATGTTGCTTACCGTATTTTGAAGAGGTACTTTATAACTGTGTGCCGTAACGTGGTTGCGCCAGAGTAAATAGAGCATCAACATAACAACTTTTAATTCGTGAATCTCGCCGGTTTAAAACTAGACGCGATAATCTCTTTTAAATTAAATGTTTTTTTAATTTAATGTTCAAATTAATTTTTTACAAATGACAAATTTGTTGAAAATTAAATTTTCCATTTCTAATTTAAATTTCAACAAGTTTACTATTATGAAAAATATTAATTTCAACATTTAATTAAAAAAAGATTATCTCGTTTTGTTTCGAATCCGAGATTTGTGAGTCAAAAACTACGATGTGGATGCCATACTTATACTCTACTAGCATAGCCCCAAACACACACAATGGCTAATTTACAATAGTTATAATGCCTTTAGTATGCAATCTAATTTTCGATAATTTTATTAATTTTTTTATTAAAAGCAAGAAATCGTGCATTCACAAAAACTTTGGCTAATTAATAAGCATTCTTCAAGAGAAATTAATCGAATCTTTGTTAATTAAAGACTGATTTTCTAATTTTTGTCTATTACTTGTTAAATCTAGTTTAATCAATTTGCAAAAATGAATTCAAAAATGTAAAAAATTAAAAGATTAATAATTCAAATGGAAATATGTAAAGTCAAATCGCATACGTCAATTCATGAAAAACTGAATGCAATTTGAATTATCTTTGCCCGCAAATCACGTGTATAGGATGTAGTTACTTTAATCAGAATATGTCAATGCGACCGATCGCGTCGGAAAATTCGCGTTCTATAAAGTCCGTCGTTCGTGATTCCAAAAATGCACAAGTGCAACGAGCCGATAATTCTGCTCGATTGCACAAAATCAAAGAGTCTTAAACACGACTGCAGTGGCGACTAAATTGAAAAGATCATTGATGTTGCATTTGGCACGGAATATAACATCCATTCACTAGTACATGTGTGGTTAGCATTTCTCTTCTCAATTCATATCGTATATACAATACATTAATTTTGCAAAACGTTGTATTATCCATTAACTAATGCCCTCCGTAATTGGGAACTGTGTATTGGTAAATATAATAAATAATAAACCAGATATATTACTACCCAAATATGTAAATACATAATATACAATACATGTATGTGCATAAACTGAAAAAAAATTTAACCAATATTTGTTTAAATAGCAACTTAATATTTATTTAATCAATAACTCAACATTTACTAACAGTAAATGAATATTTACTAAATAGAAAGAATAATAGTTCAATCAAATTAATGACCACCTAATTTTGAACAGTGTGTCCTTTGTGAAGATATTTTGTTAAATAAAATATAAACAAATGTCCCTTGGATTTTAATAACGCATTTCAAGCGAAATTAAAATCAGTTTTAGATATTTGCGACATGCCCCTTGTCAGTTAAAATGACATTAATATTGAATTAACTTAAGTTAAATAAAAAGTTAATTTTTAAAAATATTATCTTTATAACATTTTATTTTTTTCAAAAAAAAATTATTTTAAATAATAAAACAAAATTACAATCAGATAAAATTAAAATTGTAAATTAAATGAAATAACAAAAATATTTCTGTACATTGAAAAAATACTGATTTCTAGTACTTTTACAAAAGTTTTTTCATATTATGATATTCATATTAAACAAGAAAAATACAATTTAATATTTGAAATGTAATCATATATTCTTCTTTGTACTGTCCATACTTGCACACTCTTCGAAAATTATATACAAACAATTTTATTCCTGTTTTATCGCTTATTAAATGTAAAATAACAAGAATAGCATAAAGCAATAACATTGATAACGACATAGCGTTCTCTAAAGATCCAACCCACGTTCATTTTTGACACTAACAACATCGTGTCCATCACACAATCATTAAACTTTTTCTAAACTAATTCTCTAATATTTAAAATTTTATTAAAAAACGAAATTATAGCATTAAAAGAAATTAAAAAAACTTTAACCTAAAAAAAAAGTTTATAAGTTAAAGTTGAAAAGTAACCGAATTAAGTTAAAAATTAATTCATTTAAAATTAACTATAAGTTAAGTTAAATGTTATTAACTTTTAACTTTTTTTATTTAACTTTTAACTTATTAACTTATACTTAGTTACTATCCAACCTTGCTTAGTTACGGATGTACATCATAGCGCCGGCATATACTTTGAGCTAATCAATCCGCGGTTGATCGATCAATGGCATGCCGAAACGAGCAATTCTAACCTCCGCATAATGCATCAATCGCGCCCTCGTTACGGACAGCTTTATCCACCTCAATGTCTTCTAAAGACGGACATCACCGTTTCACCTCTCATCTACCTCTCGCCCTTTATGGGCACCGTTTCGTACCTTGTCACCGAAGGATTTTCCCGTGACTGAGAAGGATAAAAAGAAAAAGAGGGGCTTGAAAAGCGAGCCATCTCAAAGATCACACAAATGTGGCGAGACGCCTCTGTATCTGGTTGCTGGATACAGCAAAAGATTGATTGGAGAGAAAGAAAGATTAGTTTCGCACTTTTCTTTAGGCCGGTCTATACACATTAAAGATTGAGATTGAAGATTGAAGATTTGAGATTTGACCAATCAAAATAAAGAAAGGAGCTAAAATTTCTTTGTCTTCATTAATAAAATTTTAATCTTCAATATCTTAATCTTCAATGTATAATCTGATTCCAGTGATTTATTTACGTCGACCAATACATTTTGCTTAAAAATCTTAATATAAAAAAAGATACAATCAACAATCCCGTCATCCAACCGTTCTATAATAAGATTTAAATAAAGAAAATGTCGAAAGATTTCCCAATACTTTTCGAACAATCAAAAAAGTTCATTTCTTGGCAGATAAATAGCTGGATTAAAATATAATACCACAGAATCACAAGCTTAATATGATTATAAATGTCATCTTAAAACATTTCTGGCTCTCAGTTACATACCTGAAGAATATCGCGTATTGTATATTGTATCTTATTTTATTTTTCCTCAACACAAACACACGTTTATTGACTATTATTAAATAAATAATACATAACTTTCATTTTCCGAAGATTTCTTTTTAATTGTTGTATTTGCCAAAGTTAGAATTCGCTCTAGAATTTCATTTTGTTTAGATAAGTCTATATATTTCCTCTAGTTTGCTGTGTAAATAGGAACAGTGATACCGAGTTATAGTTTGGGGATACTCGGTGGCAGCAGAGTCTGATGGATGCTGATTTCACGATGAATTATCTGCAGTATGATACGTTAGCAAGGTAGAGATTGTTTTGGCAGTTTGTATTAATTTGGAGAGAATTATGTTTGATAGCGTGCCGTTAATTGTTAATTTTGATATGCGTTAATTACAGATAAATTATTTTTATTACGAATTCAAAACTCGGATTCATTTTAAATAATAGGAGCGACGTGGCGTAATCTTTGGTTTAACACGCAGCTTGCATGCTGAATATGCTTTCCATATGTTTAATGCCGTAGTAAAGTATAATAAGCCAATTGCATATTTAAGAAGTAATAAGAATGAAAAGGATGCTATAAACAAACATTTGAAAGAAATAAAATCACGAAAACATTTTTAGAAAATTAAAAAACTTTCTTTTATAACATTTCTTCTCTGCCGAATACATCTTGAGATACACGAGCTAGACACTTACGTATAACCCACTCTGTAAACTCTAAAAGTAAGTAGATTGTAACTCTAAAAGTCTAATTGTAAGTTTAAAAGTAGTTTGAAACAATATCTTTATCATAGTTTATCAATTTTGTTGATAACATTATAAAATGCAATCAATGTATATTAATTTACTAATACTCATTATACAATCATAAAGTTATCATATCTAGTAAAATAACGGCTAAAGAAAAAAATACAGCTAAAAATGAATAGTAAGTATAGTAATAGCAAAATTCAATTGGTTCAATATTTCAATTTCATAATTTGTAAAATTTATTTTACAAGTTAAATACAAAATCATACTTAAACCTTTGCGTAAATTCGTAATTTCGGTATACTCGCATTCATCGTTTATGTATTCATTATCCCACAATATTGTCTTTTTGTTTTCTTTGGGAAAAAGGAAAGAGAAAAAAGAAACAAGTCAAAATTACCACGTCCTCGATGTGCGGATCAACCATGCGACGCCATTACTTACAACCCCTATCACATCTGGTGAATACCTTTATCCACCGCAGCTTTCTCAACGGCAAAAACGCCGGAGGAGGCGATGGGGATGCTTATCCATGAAGCGATACGGCACTGTCAGTCCCAACAGATACCGGGGGAATGAGCAGGATCAGTGCCCATGGCAAACTCGTCGAAGTGGAAGTAGCAAAGGATGTATTATCCGAGAGGATCGAATTGTCCTGTTCGTCATTCAAATTCGTTTAAGCTGCCCGACTCTTCAACGACCGTGGATATCTCGTGAACTACGTCGGTAAGAAGAGCGATAAACTTCTCTGAAAGATCTCTCGTTCCCATGATCGGTCCTCCTCTTGGCCTCTAGAATACATAGTAATCGTCCTCGATTACATAGTAAGAGGACCGATCACAGCAGTTTCTCTAAACGGAATTAGTTACATTCATCGTATTTATTTTTCCACAAAATAGTATCCTTTATTGTTCCGTATGTAAAACAATTCGCTATTGCTAGTTTATAAATCATCCGCTGCTATCCGGGTGATAAAAAAATGTTCAGACCTTTTCAGTCAACTTGAAGATAATTCATTAAATTTAAATGTTTATTATAATCTCTTGTATTCAATTTCTAATATCAATGCCATTTAATAATATAATAAAATGAGTTTTTTATAGTAAAAAATTATATATAGTAAAATTTATGCAATTTTAAACAATAGTGAATGAAAATCGAATGACAAATAGTCAACAAGACTGAGTGAAAAAGGCCATACTCGATCCAAACGAATTTTATTAATGATCTAATAATTACATTTTTATAAATTTTCACAACCTTCAGTTCCAGAGAACTACACTAATCATGAACATAATTAATATTAAATTGTTTGGCAATCTAATTTTTAATATTATTATTCCAGTTTCAGTTAAGACTGTATTTTAAGACCAACAAATAATAATTAGTGTGCAGTTTGTTTGAAATGAAAATTATAAATTCACAGAAAAATATTATTAGGCACCAAGACCCGATTTGACCAAATATGGTCTTCTTTGTTTATTTTCGTTACGTAATTTTATTTCTGTGTGTGTAATTATAAGGTAATAAAAATTATAACAATTATGATAATTACGTAAAATATGACATATAAAAGTAGTAAAAGCGTAAAGCGACGTATTTTCGAATTAAAGAGTTTTAACCTCGATTGATATCATAAATGTGTCTCAGCAACGGTATATCACTGTCGGACGCGACCGTAGCTGCATTTTCTAAGAGCATCCGCAGGAAAGTGCACTAAATCACTCGAACTAATGAACGACGTCAGGCGCTCGCTCGCGCTCTCTCCGGTAAGCGTGCAAGAAGTAAAGCGAGATTCTTGAAAAGATCCTCGAAAGCTGAGTGGAAGAGGCGGCCGAGGGTATCGACTTAATTATACGATGATGAAAACTCGAGATACTACCAATGTCCGTTCCAATACAAGTGGCAGTCCTTGAAACTCAGCTTGGGGATGACCGATCATTCTCGTTAATTTTAATTCTTGCTGAAGATTTTATTGGATGTTATGATATTTTAAACAAATTTAATGAACAGAAACCTTTTATTTATAATGAATATAAACCTTAAATTTAGACAGAAATTTTTAAGCACTAACAAGATTAAGAGATCTGTTTCAACTAAAAAACAGAATTTTTCACATGTGATTAGAACTTACTAAATTTAAATTATTAAAATAGATTACTTAAAACAAAAAAAAACCATTTAGCTTCTTTAAATATCCTTGTTTTTTTAGTCTTCATTTTTTTATTTTTATACAACCGATTATATATAAGTAATTAAAATTTTAAATTTTAAAACAATTATTTTCTCATTTTTTATTTTTCATTATTAAGCAACTTAAATATTTACGATTAGATATATTATTTAACCAAAAATGAAAAAATAGACGACAGGTATTTCTCTATTATCTAAAAAAATCTCTTCAAATACAATTCCTAATAAAAGAAAATTACAATATATAAAACAGCTTAATTTTATTATCTGAAGTAGGTTGAAGTATCGTTCTTAATAGTACTAAATTTAATACCACATTATATGTATTATTTCTACTACATTTCTCTTTATTAAATTATTGAGATACTTCCTATTTATTACCACATTTTCTATATTATAATGTTATTAGATTTCCATTTTATATGTCAAAGACTGACGTGTTTCATACAATATAGAAAGACTTGAAAACGAAACAACCAACATTCACATGACAGCGTCGTACGATCTCACGATAGGAAACGTTTATCACGTTCGCGGACGAATATCTTCGATGACGAAGAACCGTGTCTTACGCGTCGCGAAGTTTCCAGGAAATACGACGAACGAAATTCATGCGATGCTGGGAATTTACCAAGTAAATGCGGCCCGATCGGCTGATTGATTTTATCTCTCAAATCGCACTGTAGCTCGCTTATATTCGTTTCGACCTCGACCGAATTACGTGCTCGCATAAGAGAAAATGACAATTCGGGAAAAGTTTCTATGCAAAAGAAGATGTACAATGTTAAAGAAAAGGATTCAAATATTTATGAACACGTAATGCACTCGCTGAAAAGTGGAATAAAGAAGTGTCACATTTAGTATATATCAAACTTTAAAGTTCTTCACAAATGAAAAGGTTACATATATATGTATATGACTTACTTGTACCCATCATGGATAAAATTGCTAATTTAATCACAAAAGTTTCTATGGCTTGTATAAATTTTTTCGAGAAATTGTTCTTATAATTTGAAACGTATGAAAGGAGATACGACTTTATAATAATTTTAATAAAGCAAATATTTAACTGTTCACATTATATGCACTCTTTCTAATGTAAAATTGATACAAAATAGCTATCATCAGGAATACAGAATGGATAAAAAGTAGGGTAAAAGCAGGGAATATGGAATATACCGATTTTTAAATTAACATATATTATTTCGAAATAAATGCATATGAAGACTTTAAATTTAAATAGAACTCTTCAGGAATATATGAACTATATTCAATAAATGAAAGTCGCCAAAATTTAAATCCAACGTCAGTATTAACAAATAAGTAATAATTAAGTGTGACAATAGCGAAACTAAAAAACGGTATGTAACATAGAATTATTTAGGTAAACTGATCGAACATGGTTAAAAAAAGTTCATATTTTTATTGCACAATAGTATGTAGAAAATAAAATTAAAATAACATCATTGGACACAATTAAGAACAAAATTAAACTTTGAATCATTACATTACTAAATAAAATAAATATTACTATCTAAAATAAGCATTTGTTTTATGGTTATTTCAATATTTTTTTCTATCGTAATATTTGCTTTATTTCTTCAACCAACAAAATATTTTTGATCCACTGTAGTATAAATATTTGTCAATAAATAAAGAATTAATCTTTCCACGTTTTCAGTAGCACAAATCAATTGTTACTCTCTTATCTATAACAACAATGTCACCTACATTGTGTCGGATCAATATACGCTGACATATTAATAAAAATGTCACTTTTAAGAAACTATTTTTGAGAGCTATTGTATATTAATTTTAACAATTGGTTATCATTTTTTTTTACAGAAAGCATCAGTCAAACAGATGATTATATAAGGTAAATGTACCATTTCGTGGACATGACCCAATTGTTGGACAAATTGTGACAATTTTAAGCTTAAATATTAAGCTTCTGATGATATGTGTTACTCTAAATAAATTTTTAAGCAATTTTTCATATTATTTAGAAATTAAGTATTATATAATTTATTCATATTAAAAATGATACTTTTGTAAAAAAAAACTTTCGTTTATGGACAATCGTCCATTTATTAGGACATTCACACATATGCGTGTATCAATTATTGGACATTCCTTAGCGTACCTGTCTACTGAATGATTAAAAAACATATTTTGTAAGTATATATATTACATATAAAACTTCACTAATTACAATTTCGATACATTTTTTTGTACAATCTTGATTGATAAGTAAGTAAAATGCGATTCTCTTCTATAATAAAAAAATTGCTTATTATTTGTCCAATAATTGGGTCATACTTTTGTGGACACAGAGACACGTCACACTTTTTGTCCAATAATTAGGACATTTGAATCATATTTATGACTAATTATAATAAACGCAAATAACATATTTGATAACGGATTTAGTTTCAGAAAACATCCATTCTTACTATAAGCATGTGTAATAAACTAAAATTTTAATGTTTCTAAAGTTTGTAAATAAATGATTTCGTCGTGCAATTCCTTAACTGTCCAATAACCGGTACATTTACCTTATTACATTATTCAAACAAAGATTACCATTAAAACTGCCAAAATTTTATTTACACACTTTTGTTGACTGTAAGTTCATTTCATTTCTTTAGATGAGCTTTTTACGTTCTCTTAAATTTTCGAAGCTTTTCTTTATCATCCCGTATACCTTTGTAAGAGATGGAGACAAGACGAAGGGACACCTGCAGGTAGCAGCTGCACTTTAGAAAAACGGAAGGGAGATCGACTGCTCGAACGACACGTCTCGCCCTTTGATACTTCTCGAGAACGTTTCCGTACGCTTCTGCAATCCTCTCGATCCCTCTTGTGATGTGAAGGACTTTTGAATAAACGTTGAAGATGGTGGAAACCCTAACCCTGCTGATCGAGTGACAAATCTCATGTGTATGTATAATAATACAATACCTTCATTATTATTCAGACACAGTAAGGTATATTACATTATTTAGAGAATTTTATCTTTAATCTTTATAGAGAGAGAGAGGGCGTTTACTTTTAAAACCTTACAACTTTCCCTTGAATAAAATTTGTCATAATTCGTTATTTCATTGTACTTTTCGCCCCAAAATATAATATGTACATTATTTCAACATCAATAAAGTGGCTTTCCCGTCCCGTAAGATTAATGGATTTAAGTCTAAAAATAAATTAGGAAACTCAAATAATTAATAAATGTGCATGATTTATATATCCTGTATATTTATATATACAGAGTGCTCAACGTAATGATCAGCACAATCTTTTAAATACTTTCGACAGTTAAAACAAAAAGTTGAAAAATGAATGTTCATCTATTTTATGTGAGCTATATAATATGAGATAAAAAATTTAAGAAGGTTTTCTTTTATAGAAAAGTCAAGGTTATCTTGAATTTTTTAAACAGCACCCCATACAACTTTTCTTCCATTACATTTAAGAGCATGTCCTGGGGGTGCTTCAAACAAAATAAGGGAGATGAGTTCGTATTGGTGAAATACTCAACATTTTGTTACAAAGTAACCTATTTTTTGAATTCATAACTTATAGAACGTAATACCTTGTATTCTTGGTATCTTTTTAGTATCTTTAAGTTAAGGAGAACAAACTTGGACGCTCTTAGTTAGCTACACTCTGTCGTAGTAACATTGTCCATATATGTCAAAATTTAGATTTTAATAAATATTTAAATGTTTCTTTTCATTTTTATTCCTTATTGCACAAACATACAAAATTATTTTTAAATAATTATATATATATATATAGATATCTAACATCGCCAAACTTTTGGAAAAAGTGCCTTGAGTCTGCCCTAACTACACCACTGCTTTTATTTGATATTCTTAATAAAACAGCATCTTTTGGAAAAACACGATAATTTGCGTTTGTTTGAAATTTCCATTATCGTTCACTGCGGGCACTTATAGTAGAGAACTTAGCTAACTTCGAGACCGGAGATATCAATCTTCCGTGCAGGAATATTTCTCCGATGAGGTGAGTTTCACAGGAAGAAAGATTTCAAACTATGTATGGCGCCTTATCGATTTTTCATTACTAGTTTATCTTGTGCTTTATTGACTGAAAACTTCGTTAGAGCGGGAGTTAGCGCGGACGGGCATACCTTTGACTTTTAACGAAATTGCAACGGCGATCTAATTATTACGGGGATGCGATTAAATTTCTTAATGGCAATAATCGCATCTAAACTATGCGCGAATACTTATAGAATGCCAATTTGCAAATCTTATTTTAGAAATTAAAAACTAAAGATTTTTTTTTAGTTTAAGACAAACGATTTGAAGCAGTCTTTAAATATTTACAAAGTGTTTCAAGTGTAATATTTGCAAGTGCCTTTTCTATTTTCAAATAATGTTAATATATTCATTGATTATACGATATATACCTTCTTTTATTCAGTATATAATACATGGTAATATACGCGTTTCAACATTTTGGGTATTATTAAACATCTACTGCTTCTATAGGATAATTATTGACATGTCCACACTTCTTTCTGATATGCACATACATATTATATATCTTGCAAAGAAAAAAAAGAAAAGATATTTTTAAAAATATGGAGAAAAGGAAAATCGTAAAGATATGATTGTACTGCACGTTCCTGGTACACATAAATTTAAAGAAATTAATGCAAAAGTTGCCTGACCCTGGAAAGTAGCCGCGCTAATATTACTGGAAATACTGTTAGTGGATAATAAGGGTCTCGCAGAGCCAAAAACACAGTGTTTCCGGCAAAGTTGCACTCGATCCGGCAATAATTCACCATCGATTTCGAGATAAACATTGCGTGACGGCGATGGAACGCGGATACCTGACCCAGATTCAGATGCAATTACATATATGTACACATGTAGATTCGCACATATACTCGCCTCAGTATAATTATCGACGGCGCTTATCGTTCCGCCGCGCTCGAGATTCCCGAATTTAGCTTGCGAAATTAATTGCAAAAATTGATCTTCTCTCTCGCAGAGCGGCGATAACGTTGCTCGTGATTAATCTAATAATATACGTACGTACAACTGACCATTAAATTCCCGGTTATTCAATATAGTAGCCATGGAGTCCAACCGAACTTACCTGAAATAAGAAATAGAACATATTAGTATAAAAATAATTATATTTTGTTTCTATTATAAACAAGATAATGTGTAATTTTACGTCAATATTGATTTAATAGCTATACGTTGTAATAAATAAATTTTTATTTATTTATTATTAACTTATAATAAAATATAGTGGACAATTTGGTTATTAATTTGACTTGTAAATTCAATTTTTAAAAAATGATATATTAAAATTTTTATAAGATATAATATGTCAAAATATGTATAATTGTTATCAAAGTATTATTTCTGCTTTAGAATAGTAAAATTTGAGATTATTATTTTTATTTTTCGATTTATTTTAAACCATTTTATCACGCTTATATTTTCAACCTCGATTATTTAAGTGTGTAATATATAAGATATTATACTAAAGCATGAAAAATAATTAGAAAATCATTCATTAAACATATACCGTAATAAAAAAAGCAAACGAGACAGCTAATGGAAGACGGTTGGCTTAACGCATCCTATATATTTTTTAGACACGCTACACGCGCGTTATACATATCGTGTAGGCATGCACTCGCGGAGCTGCCGTGAGATAAAAGCGTCATAAATGTTCGGGTTCGATCGCGCAGCTGCTGATACTAAATGCGTGCCGTCCATGGATCAACGCAAGCATTACACGTATGCAAATTATCACGTATCGCCATTAGATTACTTAAGCGCAATTAGTGTCGCATGGGGCGCGTGCACGGTATCCTAATTACTGCGAGCGCCAAGCCACTTTCAACGCGACACAAACGCTCGAAAAAGATTATCCTCGATCCACAGTTTTCGATAAGCTGCTATTTAACTGGCGATTCCTTCAGTAATATATCACTAGCGTAATATGGAAACATCTAACGTCAATTAGTGGCTAAATAAAAAATAAATATTTTATAGTAATATATATATATATTATATTTTTTTTTATTTCTTTTACTTGCTTTTAGTTTAAAAGAAATTTACTTTCACTAAAAATATTGATTTATACATTAAGTAAAGTATTTCTTCCAGATTTACACATTGACCAAAAAATAAATCATGTTATCAGGCATATGTAAAAAAAGGAAATTTAAATATAATTAAAAAGATTAATTACTGTCAGATAAATAAATGAAAACGTTTTTACATATTTCCTTGACAGAAGTTGATAAATAACGATCAATCCTAAAATACGTAGTTAAAAAATTTGTGTCAAATTTAACACATTTTAGTAAAATTAACATTTATAATTTGTTAAATTATAGTACATTTCATTTATTAATATTAGAATTTAAAATACATTTTCTTGTATCAAAATTGCTTACTTATTCATAATAAATTATGTCAAATTAACACTTGAATATATTAAAAACTGAACACAAAAAATATGTTACCAATTTTATTATAACAGAAAATATCTTTGTGTGTGTTTGCACGCAGTATATTATAATAATTTAACAAAAATTATAATCCATTCATTATTAACATTCCTCTCTATTTTCTTCCTTGCGCGCTATCTCAGGTTAATGAAACTCGCGGCAACTAGCCGATTCGTTCTACATCATCGTCATCCGAGTAGATTCATTCCTCTCATCGAAAAGTTTAGGGGATGCTAAAGATGCAAAACGAAGCTGACGTGAAAAGAGGCGCGGATATCGACGTTGATCGCTCTGGATCGGCTGAAGCGGTGGATGGAGAAGACGTGAGAAATTTCAGTTTTATAGTGGTCTGAAAAATTGTCGTCCGTATTTGGCTAGCATGAAAAATCACCCGGAAAACCCGAAAGATCTCCATTCGATCGACATCTATCACCAATATGTCAAACGATTTTCTCTAGTTAGGCAATAGAAATTAGAAAATTACAACATAAAATTTTTCCACATTGAACGTGTATGAAGTATTATATCGCAATATCGCAATAAAAAAAGCTCCATAGTAAAGTTAGTATTAAATATTTCTGTTATGTATATTCTGCTACTACAAAAAACATAAATATTTAAATAAAATGATTTTTTATAGAATAAAATTAAATTGCATAAAAATTCAATGTTTTTTTTATTTTAATCTAATAAAATAATTAATTAAAATATAAAAATCTACTAAACACACAAGTATATTTATTGATCCGTATTTAGAACGCATTTTTATTGATAAAAGCGCGCTTTTATCTCTGAAATTCTACAGTATGCGTTATGTAAACTATAGAGCATGTTAGAGCGCTAACATCGTTGTAAGTGCTCTAACTGAACACGAGCCATTGAGTTTAATTGAAACAGGATTCAGGATTCTCTTATTCCTAATCAACTCACGTTTGATAAAATAAGTAATTAAAAGCTGTTTAAACGTATATGTAGAAAGAGAAAGAATTAATTAACAGATTATTTACTTCGAAAGTATAAATCTCCTCGTCCTTCTTTATCACCCCTGCAAATCAAATATTTCAACGACCCGTTTCGTACCGATCGATAATAGGTAAACTTTTGAATAATTATAACGTGACGATGATATATCAACGACAATCTGATTATATATAGGCCGGATCAGGCAGCCAGAAAATTGGAACCAGCTCCATCAGAGATACGGAGATCAACCTTTACTTTCCTCCATCCTCTCTAATAATTTGTCTCGATTTTCCCTGAATTTTCGTTAAACAACAATTTTTAAAATTTTTTTTAATAATCACTATGAACAAAGATATATAAACGATCATTGATACGTATAAGAAGGTTCTAAATTCTTATTCCTTACTGTACGTTCTATATAATTCCAGAGTTATTCTGTATATTCTGTAAAAATTATTATGCATTTAAAATTAATAAGATTTAATAAATTTATACATTTAAATATTATTTCAACAGCTAATAATATTTTTAGAACAATAAGTCATATATAAAATGTGTGTAATTACATAATTTTAAGAAAATTAATTACAATTAGATCATTTCTTTCTTTCTAAAATACATAAAATAACCTTTTAATGCAACATATTGCGCATAACTTAGAAAATATATTAAACCCTGTAATCTTTGATGGATGAGGTGCTAGTGCAAATGATTGCTTAGATCGTGGATTCTAGACACACGAACTCTTTATTAGACGGACACATCTTACGAGCACTTGTTCGTATCTGTTCTCTGAAGTAACGAAATCGCTAGATAGTCGACCACACGTACGCCAACAGCGCCAAACTCACTAGGGACAAGCCCTCGATACGGTACAATTGAGTCAATATACACGCTCGATACTCAACTTAACGCGCTACACTTTAAATACGGGCTTGAACTAAAATAATTGTAACAAACCCATATTTATTATTAAATATAATAAATATTTAATAAATAGATTACATTTGATTATTTAACGATAAATATAAAACTTGTTTTTTATATTATGCATATTATCTTATTGAAATCACTGATATTGTTATTTAATGAAAGTTTAAAGTCTATATATGCAGCTTATTTAATATACTTCATATGATATATTATTAGATTAACATATAAGGGTTATGTTTGCATAATACTGTTTCCACAAGAAATGTTGAATGATAAAGCAAATTTTTTTAAACAGTAACGAGAACGAAGTCGCGATAAAGAGCCTCTCGAAAGTTTACGCCATTTTTCCGGGAAATTTTCGATCCTCCCTTCCGTCGATGGCATCTCGACACCGACGATTTATAGCGGCGCGGACGAAAGTTTGTGCATAAATTTCATGCCGATTCGAAGCTCCGGCACGTTTCCCTCTTTTTGAGTTCTAGGCTTTCCGTGACCCATCATAATTATAAGGAATGACTAATGTTATCCCTTGTCAGTCGATTGCAATTTTTCTAAAAACGCATCCATGTTTTCTGTGACCTATTAACCCTCTTAAAATTACAATAAAGTAATTCCTCATTTACACCTTGTCTAGATCGTTAGACAATTTATCAAAATTGCGAAAAGCCGATTTAATGACTAATTTGTATTCGTTTCGACTCTTACATATTTTATTTATATAAATATTATTTTGCTTATTTCTCTCCTTATGTTTAGTATAGCTGCAATACAAATAAAAATATATTGTAAATTGTAATTTTATATATTTATACAATATATATATTATACATATATACTCGTATATACATAATGTATACATGTTTCTCTAAAGTAAATATATTATAAAAGAGCATTTTTCTAGATTAGAAAAATCGAAATTATATCACGAGTGCTTTTAATTACGTAAATAATTATCCAAAGAAATTTTCAAAGATAACTAAATAATCAATTTGTTCCAAAACATCTAATTATTCATTGAATAAATTATAAGCTATCTAAAACTGAATCAATATATGGCCAGTGTGATCGGCAACTATTAATATCCACTTCACTGACAATTAACATTCACCGGAGATGTAAATATGGCTTCAATATATCTGTCTATGTATATTAATAGAGATAAATCTGATAAATAATATTGCACATTATATATTACATCATCCTACGCGCAATTTAACGACAACGTAATCAGGAACAAGATAAGAAAAAAATAAAATAAAAAGTAACGCTCTTGCAATTTTTCACACTTACCGACTTCTCATATTCATTGTGCTACAACCATGAGATTACGTGAACCAATATATACGATGAAAATAACACTGACTAATAAATATTTAAGTTAATTTTGCAATAAATAATGCATTTTTAAAAGATGACCAAAAATCTTTTTGACAATAGATTTCCTAGTATGGATAATGAGAATTTTAAATAATGAGAACTGTTCATAGTTCATGAAATTTCTCATCGATAACGAGGAAGAGGGCAAAGCTGTCGGCTCGCATTATTTTTTGCGTGCTCGTCGCGCTCTTCGGCGTCGGCGACATTGACGGATCGTCGGCGACATCAATAATAAAATAAAAGCGGGTGGCGAAAAAAATGGAGGCCCGCTGGAAATTGATGCATGGAGTCGAGCGGTCTGTTGAATCGTGGACGGTGTGACTCCGTCATCGAAAAGGTATAATTCCGAGTGAACCGCGCACTTCTGACTAGTAGCGAGAAAAGCTTTCGCTTGTTACAAAATCAATTTCTCGCCCGAAATACCTGTCATCACCGTTTGGCCGTTGCTTTTATCATTGCGAAATTAAACGCTGCAAACCAGAATACAGTTAAATTATAAAGCTAGCGGCTCAAAAATTTTATACATCACAGAATCGATTACCATGTTAAAAAGGATTTTAAATTTCATAAAGATTAGAAAGAAAAACAAATATAATTTTTACAAATTCTCGATAATTTTAAACTAGATTATGTGCCAGCAAATAAGTAAAGAAGCGTTAAATACGGTCGGGGTTGAATCTTGGTGTCTAATAATATCTTGATGCCTAATAATATTTCTATGTAAATTTTAAATGCGTCTTTTAATCAAAGTCTTTTAATGTCGAATCAAATCAAATCAAATCAAATCAAAATTAAAACATAAATTGGAATTAATAATTATTGTCACACACAAACACAGGCTAGATTCTTATATTTAAATAATGAAAAAATAAAAATTATACTTAAATATAAAACGAAAAATATTAATTTTATGACCTAAAGTTATATTCAATATGTATATATGTTTAAATATTTAAAATAAAACTAATAAAACATATTGTACTTACAATTTCACAATGAAACTCAGGATATATGTTCAAAATTATAAATAAAACTAGAGTTACAAATCTATTTTAAAGAAGTTATTGAAAATTTTCGCAGAACAAGTAAATTTCTTAAAGAATTTTAAATTTAAGTATGATAAAAATAGTTGAAAATAGTAATTGAATAAAATTATATAAATTTGTAATTATAATATCATTCGTATTAGAAATTAAACCGACAAGAATAAATCAATTAAGAGAAATTAGTAAACCTATTTCAGGTTAATTAACGTAGATCTTTGTACTTAAATATTTCAAAGTAAATTTATGTACATATACACTATTTCTCTTAATTGATATAAATTTGTTTTATATTTCCGATCAATATTATTGCGTAATTATTCTTCATATTCTTTGTGTTGCAGTATTCCAACATAAATTATTATAATTATATGGCTTAAGAGTTATTATATGACTACAGGATTATTTAAAATTGATTAATTTATTTAATAATAAATAGAATTACGCATATCTATTAAAGAGAATATACTTTAATATGTTAATTGACACATCAGGTGACGATACATTTCCGGCTATATGTAGATATCTCGTTTCTCATTCACCTAATTGATTTGCCTAATTGAATGAGCTTTCAACAAATGGCGGTTAGATATGAGCTTCGGACATGTAAATGCAGTAACCTCATTCATTTATGAAATGCAACATCATTTTGTCATAACGACGATCCACTATTTTTCACGAAAACATTTTTTGGAGCAAAAAAATGCTTGCGTATTTTTTAATAAAACTGTATCAATAGATTGCAAATTGATAGCATAAAAGTAAATATTTTTTTAAAAAATAAAATAATATTTTGAGAAATATAACTATTTTTATTCTAAATATTCCTCCATAATTATTAGAAAAATTAATAAATTCCGACATTTGTTTTATATTTGTTATGTATTTTGCAATTTTAATTAAAACAAAAATTACTTAAGATTAGAAAACTTCAATTAAAACAAAAGTTTTATATTTTAGAAACTTTATAAAAATTTAATTTATAGGTATACATAAAAAAAGTTGGCAACAAAATTTAATTTAATAACGATGTAATTTTTGTATGCAATTGATTAATTAGTAATTAGGAGTAAATTAAAATCGCTAAAAAGGAAATACAAGCTATACGTCGTATATTAAAACTTTCTTTGCTTGCCTTTAATAAATAAAAATCAGGATTCAAATTTCACAGTCTGAGATTTTTCATATTAACGTCAATAGGATAAACAAAGTATGCCAGAAATATACTATTTAGCATTAATACAAATTCAGTTGATTTTTTTGCACGATTGAATTGTATTAAAATGCAAAGTGTGTCCAGATTTTAAAATGCAAATTGCACTCTTTAAATTTAAGGTTCTGCAAGGAGTTTTCTACTTTCTGTTAAAAACAACAAAAATAGTTATTGAAATATGTAAAAGTCGATCAAAACGTTAATAAAAGTTTGAAATGATTTTAATAAATGAATAAATTAAAAATAATTGAATAATGTTCAACTGTTGTATACCTGACAGCGTCTTCAATGTTCACAATTTTCATAATTAATAAATTTTTTGTTTTGTGTACCTTAATTGTAGCAAAGAGGCAGGATAATTAAAAAAATAATAAATATTGCTACAGGCTCCGCAAAATAATATAGTTAATATAATATTCCAACAGTCATAACGTAATACGTAACATATATCTTAATTATAATTAAGATCATATCAAAACGCGTAAAAATTTACGAAATATAATTGAATCTATATGACATTTTGTTTTATTGCGTCAATTCTTGCGATAAGATTCGATAACAGGAGGTGCACAAAAAAGCTAATATATCGGCATCTGCCAAGCAGATTTGCATGATGTTAATTACGACGTAGTAATTAGGAAAACTTCAACCTCTCTCTCCCTCACACCGTCGCAGTTTCAATGATCCGCTTAAAATTTTAGGAGGATTTATTAGTTTCGGTAGTAATTTCATTATGGAGAGCTTTCGAGTTTCACCGACATTGGTGGCTGCATATCACTTTCACATTAAACACGTAATTAACCATAATTAGCTAGTGAATAAAAATGAACTCCTACTCTCGTCAGCAGCTCATAAATTGAATTTAGGTTAATAACAATAGATATTCTATTTAGAATCGATATGTTGAATATTTAAAATATAAATTATATTATTTAAGTTACAATCTTAATAAATAAATAATTAGAAAGCCACCACGATATTCATTATAATTTTATACGTATGTACTAAAATTTTTAAATAATTTTAACTCTGTAGTCCCCTTTATCTGCAAACTGGGTCTCTCTTAGCACAAACAAAATTTCATACACACACACACACATACACTCTTAAATTTCTCCAAAATAAACAGAGGCAAAGTCCTTTTCTAAAATACATTGTAAAATCTATTTAGTATGTATTATAATCGAAAAGTATTAAAAAGTAATTTTTGTTTAATTTTTTGTGAAAGCTAAAAATAGTAAAAAGATATAGACTGAATGAAGACCCAGATGCCAGTTTTCTTGTTCTTAGTGCATGAATAAAAAATAATCAAGAAATTAAATATCATTTCTTTATTTCAAAAGTGATCGACTCAAAAAATAAACGATATAATGCGAATATATATTAAAGAGAATAAATTCAATTAAATGATATTTTTAAGAAAAGAAGAAAAAGTGTTTTTCAATTTAATAGAAAATTACTGACTTATTAAATTATATCCTCAAAAAATGTACTCTCTTAAAAACATATCACTAAATATCATTGTCATCATTTTTGTTTCGAATAAACCGTCCTTTCTTGAGTTGTGACAATTTTGATATCCTACAAAGTTATAGCAAATCTAGAATTCAGTACAGATGACATAATTCAAAATATCACCAATAGTTGATATCTATCTTAATCAGATTAAATTCAAAATAATATTTACAATTTCTTCTTCAAACTTTAGTTACCCAAACTGTTCAAACTAATAAGATGTTCTCTGTGGGAAACTCTGCTTTTTATATTTACAAAAGTGACAACTCGAATGTGTCACTCTTGTAGAATTTATTATGATCTCTTTGAAAACTTTGAGAACGACACAAATGCTATTTGGCGGACAGGCTATGAAAAAAATTAAGTTACTTTACTTTTGATAGAGTAATCTTTACCTAACTCATTCATGCTAATAACTAAAAAATTGCATTTTTTTTAGTTGTGTTACTTTTAAAGTAAAAAAAAAAAGCAATATTATGCGTTTGTCATATTGTCATATTCTATAATTAAGTCGATAAATTCATGTAAGTAAATTGTATAATTTACTACTATTTTCATTGATCGATAATTGAATTTCCTCGATTTCCGTAAAGAGGAAAATAGAAATCCTGTATCAATTTTTCTTTAAGTACATAACTACTCGATATAAGCTTCGAAAAAGAAACTATTCCTTTAAATGATCAATCGTCTTTCTTTCCATTATGTGTAACATAAATCGACATTAATTGAATTTAAAGGAGCACATTTCTAGCTGCGAGAGAATTCTCAAGATATTCCAGAAACGTAAAATGTTTATGAAACTAACGAACGCGAGAAATGATATTCACCATTTAACAAACGCCAATCTGTGACGTCTCGTCCGCCAATTAGAGTGGATTTTCAGACTCGAACGAAATACACGTCGTAAATATCTAATGGGCACGGCATTATCCTCTAACTGCGCGTATTTAGCGTTGCGATTATAAAGCCGCCTGCAACGGGTGTCGTGACGTTTACTGAAGCGACTTGTGTTTCCGTCTCACGTACAAAGCGGTTTATTTCGTGCTAGCGTTCTTCGTCGTGGGCTTAATTAAGGTCATCCGACGCCCGTACACGCGCGAAGAAGAGGCAGCTTTGACGAACGCACGCGCATTCGCGCGCGTGACAAACCATCCGTGATTAACGGTCGAACGAGACAAGACATGACGGAAGATAAAAGATACTACCGAGGATAATGTAATCGTGCAAATATACGTTTCTAGTCTCCTTCCGAAGATATCAAATTGTATTGACCGAAATTCAGCACTTGGTTGTTTTACTTAATTTATTCTACCTTATTATAATTATAATTTGACGATGATCATAATTATTGTATTCCTTTTTATTGAGTTTTACTGCTTCGATTATATTGTGACCATATGGTTTTCCTCGGATGTACTCGTTTGAAAATTGATTCCAGCCACGCAACTAAGTTGGAGAACATTTTCTTCCCTTTTGTTTATGAAGATTGAAAAAAAGCATTTACTCACCTATGGATCATGACACGAAGAAAAAGTAACTTAATGCGGATGTTATAAGTTTTTTGTTATAATCTTTATTAACTTTGAAATTTTTATCTGTTTGATGAAGACTCAAACTAGAATTGAAACGTTTGATCGTTATTATATATTTTTATATTTGCGATTTTAACTATTGTGAAACAATACAACTCGAAGTTTCTATACAAATATTAAATATTAAGAAAATAATGATAATTTAAAATGTCCAATTGTATCACAAGTATTTCAAAGTTCCTTTCTCGCGTCTTTTATCTTTTTATTGTCAACGTTTTATGTCAAAATTCAAACAACTACATCATATCTAAATTAGACTTAACATATTTAGTATATATCTCTTAATATGTCCATATACTGTAATATTATATTTATCACATTATATTTCAATGTTAATCACGCATGACAAGATACCGCTTGTACATTTATCAAAGAACTTATTTGGCTACTCCAACAGCATGGCAGAACTTCGAAGAGCAGTTGCAATGATTAAAGGGACAAGCTGAGGGAGAGGACATTCTCGCTACACTTGCGACGAGCATGATAAGCTATGCAAATTATATAGAAACTACAACATGTGATACATGAACAGACTGAGTCATCGTATTGCGTATTTACAAAGCTGTGTGGTACCTTTTAATTAAAATTATATTATATAAATTTGTTGTAGAAATGAGAAACAGAAAATACAAGTAAAAAAAATAACTGTAAAAAAAGAAACGGAGGATCATTGAGTAAATTATTATAAAATTAAGAAATAGCTTTTCCCTTTAAAGAACTTAACTTTTTTAATTGTTCATCTTTGAAGTAAGAGAAACCTGTTAAATGTACCGACACGCTCCACATTTACATAAATATTTCATATTAATACATATTTACATATTTACTGTTTTAAATAATTTATTTCTCTGTTTATATTTATTTATATAAGTTGGGTAATTAATAGATACACAAAGGATATATCAAACGTATTACGCATACACCATTGTACGTAATAATTACAATGAAAATCTGTATTGTTTAAATTAATCTAAGTAACAAGTTTGTTTTCTTATTTTTATGGTCTTTTCAAAAGGCATTCGTTCGATTTTGCTTTATATTTCTTCTTTCTGAAAACGACGAAGCTTCGTCCGAATTGAAACGGGGATTAAATGCTATCGAATGGTGGAAGGGAAAGTAACTCCTCGGAAAACTTTCCGGACACGGGGATAAAGAGTATAAAGGACTATAAGAAGAAGTATTTCTAGATGGGAGTAGCAATCTATCCACAAAAGGGAACCGCACGCTCGATCAGACGAGGTCTCTCGACTCTATTGTCGCAGATACTAAATCCGTTTACGACGATTTAATTGAGCCAAACTAATCAGCTATTCAAAAGCATGGCTACGAAAGACACGGACACCTGACGTAGTAAAATAGTAAGTTCACCGAACTCGTCAAATGATCTTTTACTTTTCCTGCGTAGACGGTTAATTATTTTTAATACCTTCGCACAGATATCTAAATATACATACTTCTGCAGGAGTATCTAGAGATACATTACTAAGAAGATTAAAAATATATTTAAGTATCTTCTTTAAAATTAATCAAAGGAGACCGTTAAAGTATTTTAATGAGGCAACTTTTATGTAAACAGATCTAAAGCTCTGCTTCTACAAGAGAGAGCATTTTTTAATAATTCTAATGTCATTAATAATGTCATTAATAATTTGATTAGAATTAATCATATTTCGTCCATAAATTACTCAAATAAATTAAACTAACTTTTATTATAAAATGCAATATTTTCAGTTGGTTAATATGAGGGAATTAGTATTTAATGTTTTATGGATTCCATGTCGTATTTATCACATATTAGTATATGAAATACCATATCAATGCGTTAAATTAATAATTGATAATGTTTACGATAAATTAATAATAATTTCAATTACGCACCAATATATATATTAAAGATAAAGCGATAATATTGATATTTCATAAATTTACAGATTTACGCGTGGAGAGATATAATTTCTTATTAAATGCATTTTCATGAAATACTGTCAATTGCAAACTTAGTTTGATTCACACACAAATAAGTACAGTTTTTTTTTTATTATTTAATTATCTTCTCACGAATAATCGTGTGCACAAATCGATCGGTTTAATGGCACATAAAAATAGTTAGTAACTGTGATGCAGTTACCAATGAATTTATATTACATAGATAACAATGAAATCCACTTCTTCACTAATATTCTGTATTACGATTGATATCCTATATTTATTTCATTTTTATTTTCTGTAAATAAATTCTTAATAACAAAAATTTTATTCCATATTGGTTGAAGCTGGATCTTTAGTGCTTAAATAATTTGGTGTGCATTTATATATATACTGCGCATCAAATCCTATCAAAAATTGAACGCATATTAAACTGCCTAGCAATGTAATAATTTGATACTCGTAAACATCTTGAAGAGATGTTCTCAATAATCCTGGTAAACAAACTAAAATCTGTAAATAATTTATTACGGTACTTCTATGAGTATAGCGTTTCAAGACCTAAAATCAATTCGGCGCGTCGTTTGACAAAATTTTTTTTGTATACATAATATACAAATTCACTACGAATTATTTAAGCTCTAAATGTTCAGCTTCGACCGTTATGGATTTTATTTTCTATTAGTTATGTATTCACATATACAGACAATAACATTTTTATTGTTTAACAAAAATTTTAATTATGCGTTATTGTACATATCTATGAAATACTTTAGAAATATTTGTGTAACATAATTTGTTAAGTAATTTTATTAATTATTCTAATATCGGGAACTTATTTGAACATATTAATTACTTCTGCAGTTAAGATATTTGATTAACTTTGAAAGAAGATGTTTAAATATATTTTTAATCTTTTTTATGTTATAACTTAATTATATAAAAGCAACTGTATTATATTACAAGCAAGAAGAGCAAAATATTAATTTGCGGGTTTATTGGACGCATTTTTTGTTTAACACATTGAACGTCTTTTAAAATCGTGCGTTTGAATAGCAGATTAGTTTGACTCAATTAAATCATCGTAAATGGATTCTGTATACGATGAAAAACTGGAGCGTTGTTTTATTAACAAACTAAAAATAATTGAATATTAATTAATATCGTTTCGACGAAAGTTTTCGTTCAGGGATTAATGACAAACAGATTGAGCGGTATTGTGAACAAATCACGTTATTCCCAAAGGTGGAACAATCTGCCTGACATCGCTCTTTTATTTTTCCGCGGGGTCGCATAAAATTGCACGAGTTCAAGGCTCTTTCTTGGCGGACTCCATCTCGAAGTGTCGCAAATTGGTCGTACGAGGTCGACACACCTCGGCAACAGAGTTAAGTCGCTTTCTGGTTAGAGATGGGGTTGTTCCGGCAAACCTCCGGTTCGCCGGCGTGTAACTGCGCGTGTCGCTCTTAGTGACGACGTTTTAACTAGAAAGACCATTCGAACAGTCACGAACAACTTCCATCGTGTTCCTCACGCGCGTAGTTACATCGCAACTTCAGCCTCGGAGATTCCGCCTCGTTGTCTTCCTGCGAAACGCGACGACATACCTCTTCTCGCAATTCTCAATAACCCCTGCTGTGTAATACTCGTGCGATAACTTTCAATCCATGAAAGCAAGCGATCGCACTATTTGTTCTTTAAATAATGCAAATCAGAGGTAAATTGCAATCATTTATAAACTGAAATTATTTCAAAGCTTTACCTTAAAGATTTCATAAAGACATCAAGATGTCAGAATTCAAAAAGAATTTTTTTGAAGGTTGTGAAACGAAAATGACAAAGATATATTCATAAGACATAAGAATATATTCTTTGGATCGATATTATTTGATTATATAGTCATTAATTTTTCTTCTATCAAGTTGAAAAATAGTTTTCTTCCTTTTCTGAAAATTTTTGATTTTGGGTTGTGTCCTAACTTTATAAGTTAGGGAAATGTTCACTAATATTTATTCTCCTTTTTATTATTATTAACGACAACTTTCCAGTCTGAACAGTAAAACGTCAAGTATCATTATCATGCTATGATGGAGCTCTCATTATAGATTCGCAAGAAGTAGAACGTGATATATTATTAAGAGATAGAGAAAGATCCGTCGCTGGAGATCGTATTTCGACTTCGGCTTAACGAGTTTTTGCGAGATATATTGTTAGTGGTTTAGCTTCAACTTTCGGGGTGGTAACTAACCAAACACCGCCCACATCCTCGCCTCGGCGTTTTGAGGCATTCCGATGTGATCGCAATTATTCCGGAAAATGGAATTGTCAAGAACAAATACAAGCGGTCTTGTATGCGCGTGCCAACTCAGAAATTCCACTGACATCGCTTATTTTGGCTCATTTCCCAAAGGTTATTTGATACGTTAGACGATTCCATTTGCATTCGACTCCTTCATTTTGACTATTATTATAATAATACGCTAAACAATGTATAGTAGTTCAAATTTAAATATAATAATTTTCTACATTTAGATATTTCCAATGTTGTAAGATCTTAACATCGTATTCAATTTTATATACTCATAATAATTTTACAAAATTCCAAAACTTTTCTTCTATATTTACAATAAATATTTTATATCTTCAGTAATTATTTCAAATTTCCAAATAACCTTGTAACAAAATTTTCAAATCGCACAGGTATCTTACGATGTCTTAACATCAAAATTATATACATTATTATATTATCGGCCTATCACTTATCTTTCTCCTCTATTAGCCCAATATTCTGTAATCTTTTGTAATGCGCGCTGCTCCTCGTGGGTTCACTAAATCGCTTTCGATCTCGCGGCGGGACATTCTCGATCGTCGCCAAAGTCCTAGCGATCGAGCATCCTTGGCATGGAATTCCGCACATAAGACATTCCAACCATAGTCAGCATCATACCGCTCATTCCGCATAAACTACAACAGATGGATCCGACTGTTCTTTCCATATGATCGTAGCTGGATTAAGAGCTGGGCGATTAAGGACCTGAAAGGCTGCAGTTTGCACTCTATTTCGCGCGCCATTTGGTAGATTTGCTTTTACGGTACGCTTTGTCTTAAAGTAGGTAAATAAGTGAATTACCTACGTGCTCGCTGCACGAAGTCGCACTTCGAGTCAGAGTTAACGATATTCTATTTCCATTTAAACTAGCAGAAGATACCGCAGTTTTGCACAGTAAGAGAACAGTAGAACACGCTATTGATTTGATCGAAAAATCGATGAATCTGTTCAATTACAACTCGATTATGATTTAAAAACTTATAATAACGATTAACTTTATCGTAACACAGATTGTTTCTTTCTTCCATATTATGAGAAATGTAAAATGACAAATTAAATAACTTATTAGTATACACATTTTGCATGTTATATTGCATTTATTATGTCAAATTGTTTTATATCACTTGTTATCTATGGTTACTCAATTTCCGTTAAATTAACCTTAAATTAAAATATTCAATACTCTATATGGTATTATTCGTACGATGACAGATCATGATAATAAATTGAATTTTAGAACTGATAATTCTGAAGCCCTACAAATACGTGTTCATATCGTACTGAAAATATTGACGTACAGCTGAAACTGCACCGCTGCGAATGCAATGTTTATCGACGTGGCTTAAAGCTTCAGATTGCGGTAGCATACAGATCAAATTTCTGTTTAAACTGTTGGTCATCCACGCCCCCCGAGGGAACGCTTCCGCACGAGCCGTATGCGGTATGCACTAACTACTTGCGAAACTGCAGCGAAATCGCTAGCCCGCGAACTTGATCCTCTCCTTAAGCGCTCAAATACGAATCGCGCGCGCTTTGTGAACTAACACTGAAGCAAATGGGACGAATCGAATTAATCCTTTAGTTGTCAAAATTTGATGAAATTCAAAAAAACTGTATATACGTGTAATTAAATATACAATATATAATTTAAAATTCGGTGATATTGAGCTAATATGTTTGCCGCACATACAACTTTTGTGCACAACTATTGTAAAATGTCTCATACCACAAGCAAATATCATAATATACGTATTTAAAAAATATGATCGATAAAGTATTCAAAATATTTTAAACGTCTCAAATGAACACTAAAGTTATAATAAATAGTTACTTCGATTTATAGAAACAGCGATTTTTTATTCTCAGTATTAGATTATCTTAATCTCACTACATAAAAATAGAGAAATAATGAAAGCATATATTTTAAATAATTATCAAATTATTAAAAAAAATTTAAAAAAACTCAAAGTATAGGTAAATCAATTAAAGTAAATTCTCGAAAATTTCAAATAACAAGAATATAAGAGCTAATAAGAGTATATTCGCTGTTATTGGTGCGATTATATATAAAATATATTATATACCTATTTTATATACCTATAAATCACACTATAATATATCTTATATATAATCGCACCAATAAGAGCGAATATACTCTCATTAGCCCTTATATTCTTGTCATTCAAAATATAGGACTTAATCCTTCTAACACATATTCGAATATATTTTATTATTGATCTTATTTCCTTATTTCAACTTCTTTAAATAGAATTCTTTCGCCTGACAAGCGTTTATTAACATTGTCAATTGATGAATCGTTTCTATTCCCAGTGAAGCATAAAAAATAAACGCCTCGTCAATTTAACGTTTATTAACGAGAACTTGGAGATGCTTGGCGAAATGGATTATCATTAGAATATTTTGCATTTATGAGCCATAATGTTGAACTGACGAAATATGCTTGAGGGATAGATTTCTTAATTATCATAATTAAAAAGATTCGCGCGCATTGCGAGTGTTAATTTACAAAAATGTAAATCTCAGTTACACTCGTACGGGCGCCCGGCTTTACGTAAAATCTTTTATACATATGCCGAGCGAATGTGGTCCTTCTTTATTGCGCATTATGTTGGAGCTTGTTTAGCTTGGTAGACGGTGAGTTTCTTGGTTCGCAAAGTTCCACTCGTCCTCAACAATTCCCCTATGGGGACCCAAGGACAATGAAGTAGCATACCTAGTTACGTTAGAAGTAGCGAATCCTCGCACATGTATACTCGAGAGATTAATCAAAATCTTCCACTACAACGCGCATGAGAAAATAATTGCGTCAAGTCGAATTCGGAATTAAATTTTCCTCGGAAATATCATTTAATGTCTCTACTTCTCTAATCGCTTTTCGTCTACTATCATCTCACAATGTTAAAGCTTAAAATGTTCACGCGAGAAAAGAAATATTTAATTTTAATTAACGTCTATTCAAATATTTTGTTTCCTTTCTATATATATTTAATAAAGTCCTGTAACTTTTTACAAATAAAAGTAAGAAAATATTACATACAACGTTAATATAAAATTGTTTTAAATTTTACTGTAGAGAAATATGCTCAAAAGAATATCTAAAATAAAGCTTCAAAAGTTCTAATTATGATTGAACGACTTTTATGTAAGAGAAACTAAGTTTCTCCTTATATATAAAAAAGAAAAGACAAATTTCTAAAGTTTTTATTAAGAAAAGCTTCCCTTTAAAAATTAACTATATTGAGGTCTTCAGAATGAATCGCGCATTAAATAAACTTTGAACTATTATCAGCTTCTAAATTAATTTTACTTTATCTACTATAGTATCTCTACAATATAGTAATTTTATTTCAACTTACTTTTTCACGAATATTCCATAAAAACAAGCTAATCTGTAAAAACGTGAGCAAATCTATAATTGAGCATTCCAGTGTCATGATTAACGCTCGGTGTCGTTTTGCCTTCTGTTTCATTCGAGAGCTTACGAGATCGATTGTCGGATTACGAGAGCCACTAAACCCTCTCGTGGTCGCGGCACACTCGCTTCAATCTTTACGATACGGATCTGTAATCTCGTGATTAGCTTCGCGCCGACTTATATACGCGCTGAATTTATGCGACAAAGTGCCAAAGGATTGGAAAGAAGGTGCTGTAATTTGAATCGACCTGGAACTGAATTTAGATGCTCTTAGTAACTGGTTGGACCGTATTTTTACGAGATAATATCGAAGACCGTCACTGCTCAAATATAATAGTAATAATAACAATGTTCATATACTGTTTAGATAAGTATAGATATAACATGAAAAGATATTTATATTATCATAATTATCCACTTTAAATGTATCAAAGATTCGAAACGGAATTTAATTGGAACAGACTTGAAGAAACATTGCATTATTTATGAAGAGCAAAAACATCATTTTACATATTTAAATCGACTAAAAGGTAAAAGTTTATGAATAAAAATTTATAGCAGCGTCCCTCGTAAAATATTTATAAAATTTTTATAAGCAGTGAAAACCTAGTAAATTTTTTATTTATGACTCTAAAATCTCTGATTTTATATATGTGTGGGTGTGTGTGTAACAATAACAAATCATACCTGCTGTAAATATACATACATGCATGTTGAACAATCATCTCGCTAAATCACTTATCGTGGATTAAATTGGTAATTCGACGTATACGGACGTGTTTGTCACGTGTTAACCGATAAATGAACTGAAAAAGGAAAACTGCCGGTGATTCCAGTGGAACTGGTCGTCTCGGCTTTACGAGGTGACTGTGAGACAGGCGGATAGGCACCTACGTGCCTAATGGGAGGTCGCATCGCGGCATAGGTCAACGAGCCTGTGTGCACGACGTCTCTCCTTCTCCACTCCGTTGCTGCGGACTTCACTCCGGAATTTCAAACCGTATCCGGACCGTGTGCCGTGCCATCGTTCCAATATCCCCCATGGGGATTTGTCAAAGTGTAGCGATGCCATTCGAAGACCAACAAGTCCACTAATACTAAACAACTCCCATTGAATTCCGAGCAACGTAAACGACGCCGGGTTCTTATGAGGCGAACAGCCGGTGTCACGACGTCAGAGACTGCTAGAAAAGATCTTACTATCCTTTACGCGGTTCAGCCTAATAATTCGTCAGCTATTCGGCATTTGATGAATAACGAAAAATAATATACGACTTTTTCTTTTGTCCGCTGTCTATGCATCATTTGGCTGAAATATTCCAATTTTATTGTGTTACATATTGCGGAGGAAAAATTTTATCTTCGCACGCACGGAAATTAATTCAAATTATATGATTGCAAGGTATAAAAATCGAATTCTGCCCTTTTTCGAGATAAATCATACGTGGCATTCAATCGAGTGCTTACAAACAAGGAACTTTTAATGAATAACATACGATGGCGCGGGAAGGGCAACGGGGACCGATAGATTAATCGAACACGCGACAAACGCGACAAACGATCGCCGAGCGGCGCAATGGGGCGTTCGGAATTCATGAATTCGTTAACGAGCATAGAACTTCTTTCTCTCTCTCTCTCTTTCTCTCTACCTTTCTCCCTTTCTCTTTAAAGGACGCTTATCGCGGATGCGAGCCTGCGCGAGAAAATTAAAAAACCGATCGCCCCGCGGTGCGCGCAGCAATTTTTCAAGCGTTACTGTCGCCGCTGTCATCGTCGTTGTTATTGGCCTCGTTGCCGATCTCGCGTTGTCGTACGACGGACCTTTTCGCGAGAATCACGCGAACCAGGTATCAATCAGGCGTACCTGCCCCCGGCCCGGTATCACGACAACCCCGGTTTTGACGAATATGAATATATTTACGTACCCGGCGAGACGCGTGACACGATAGTCGTTTTGGACTATCAGTGCGACATGATTTCAGAAAGATTTCTGACGATCATTTCCCTCTGACAAAAGATATTTCTTGTTCCCGATACGCTACATTCGCTATAATATTGATTAAATAACGTTCGTGCAAAACTTTGCTTTTTACGAGATTTAACTTTTAGGACCATCCCTTAGACAGCCGGGACCGAAGTACCCCAATATTAAAATGGAACTCAATTCCCCCGAGGAGAAATATTCTCCATCTTTCGATACTCGCGGTATCGATAAAAACGACTTTTCTTTATATTCGGATTTTTATCATTTGCGAGATATGACTTTGGATGCCGGGTATTTTATTCGATTAAATATGCAAATTATATCGGCGAAAGTTACATTCAATGTGCTTTCGTTTTATATATTATATATATTTTCGATATATCCTGATTATATGTAAAATATATTTCTCTAATTCTTAAACATTGGCTGTGCATTATGTTTTAATAGAAAATTATTTCGAATTCAAAGTTTAAACCTTTGCTTTTACTCAGCACTATTTCTATATAATAAAAATAGTCGCGCACTAACATTACATTCGCGTGTGGATCTACCTACGATTGTGATAACGTGAAAAATCGACAGCGTCCTCGCGGGAGGTAAAGCTATGGTCACGTGCTTTCCTACCGCGCCGAGCTAATTTTCTAATTTCCAGTCCTAGTGTCCTAATTTGCCGGCTAATATCCCATTAGGCTGTGCCTCGTCGCCCGCCCCTAATTCTGTCGTTAATATCTAATTAGCCATCGGGCTTGCAGTCGATCCAGCTAGAGCGCCAGCAGAGCGGTGCACTTCCTCCAAGATTCGCATGCTCGCGCGCGTGCTTGCACGAACACGCCCATTAGTCACTCGAAATTTATTAACCGCATCCCAATGCTTTCGAGCTTCCGTAGAAACTTCGAGGACGCGAACGGAAAAATTGCATCACGTGAAAAAAAAATTTGTCCAAGGCACGCGTCTTTTCTTGGATATTAACGAAACATTTAATTCCAAGAGTGATATAAAAATAAAAGATTGTAAATTCTCTACAAATTTTCTCTTCTCATATAATGAGATTTTTAATTTATTCAACATATTTATGTGAAAGCACAAAATTTTTGCAAAAAAATCTTTTAACACTATTTATCAATAAAATAGGAATCTATAAAATAAACAACAAAGACAATTTCATGATAAATTACATAATACACATATAGAGTAGCTTCATGATCACTTGAGCAGAAAAGAGAAAGATGGTAAGGGAGTAAAATGGGTATCGTGGTGATCTGCAGAGAGCTGCAGCCAAAACAATTAAACGGAATATCTTGATCGTTTATTTACCGCAAATAATTGGCGGAAGGGATTGTTCTAGGGAATGAGTCTTGTTACTCGTAAAGGCACGAAATTGGGTATGCCGATTATAACGGCTTCATCGGATACCACTACAATCATTTATTTCCTCAATATTTCCTTATATTAAACTACGTAATATTTATTTCAGTTATCACTCACTTCTTTATCCATAGATGGAAAACCTATTACTGTAAAACGTGTGTGGAATAAAAATAGATAGGGAGTTTTAGTGATACATAAATAAAAAGTAAATTTATATTTATGAATATCTAAATATAAAAGGCTGTCAAAATGCAATCTTGCATAAAATTCCATAAAAATACTTTAGATTATAAAAATTTAATAATAATCTGACAATTTAAATTAATGCATTATGCAATCAAAATGTGATATATTAAGAATTTCTAATTTAAATGTATGCATTTCTATATCGCGTCTACCAGATTACCTTTGAAAATTGCAAACAAACGCTTTGTAATTAGACAATTCACCGTTACTCGGAAATCAAGATAAATTTGTGATCACTCTCACGGTGCTTCTTTAATTAACAGTCACAATGGAAGAGTTAAAAAAGCACAATACAAATCGCGGAGTCATATGTGCCTGACAAAGTGCGGCCGCCATCCCCAGACGTATAAATTCACGACTCTTTATTTTAGTGGTACGCGTCCGTCCGCAAAAAGGGGATAAAGAGTCGGCGAAAAAAAAGAGACAAAACGGAAGTCGCATATCCGTCCGCTGGCCGGAAAGTGTAGCTTGATTAACGAGCGCGTTATTGGAATTAGTTATCCATAACGAGTCGGTGCAGATACTTTTTTTTCACCACCGTTGGTGCAGCCATCTCTTTCAAAATATGACAAAAATGAGGATGGAATGGATAAGAACGTCGTCTGTCGTTAATGTAAGTGTTTAAATACCTCACAGGACTTAATGAAAAATCACAATTTCTTGCAAAGGAAGAGACGCGTCTATTTGTCACTGTAAAAATTTTTCAATTCTAATTTTTAAAGAGAGGATATTTAAAGAGAAATAAATGGAGTGTAAACAAAGGAAACTCTATTTTGTTATTCCAAAAAAAAATGAAAAAAATTGTTTTCCAGAATTATCTGTATGCAGAGTTCAATTTAAAAAATTTTTGCACGCTATTAAAATTTTATAAAATATAAAAACTATTTTATTATAAAGAAGTTTGCGCGTATAACTAGATTAAATGTAATTTTAATAATTCAATTGATGGTTCCATTGTTATTATAAATTGTCAAATCTTAAGTAATAAACAAATTGAGCTCTCGATGATTAAGAAAAGACAGTGAGAATCAATAGACTTTAGGGCTCCAAGTTAGCGCAATAAACGATATGCAAGTTATTTGCAAAAGATATATTAATTTCATATAATTTATAATATATTAGAAATTCCAGATGTGTGAATGTTTCAGCTATGTTTTTCATCAACAATATTAGATATGTTATCATATGATATATGAGACGCTGATCCACATCGCGCTGCAATCCATGGATCAGAATATCCATATGCAAATCACAGAATATGCTGTTCAAAACTAGATATTGCAAAACAACTATGTCTACCTTGAATAATGGATGCTTTTCAATTGCTTAATAAACACGTATTAACACAAACGCACACCGAAATGTACAAAGTATTTTGTGCATGATTCAATTGGAACAAAATGTGTACGCTGTGTACAATTTCGATCCGTTTCGGATAAAGTTAAATTAAATGTAACTTTTTCCGCCTACATTGAATGAAACAAAAGCAAAAGTACCGGCCACTTCAACCTCATTTATGACTGCCGCTGGAAGTAATATGTAATTATTACTATAAAACGCAAGCTTATACAATCGATTAAATAATAGCCCTCGGGCTGAATACGAATGCGTAGTGTTGTATCAATTACGGCAACTTGTGTCGTGATACGACAGTGTATCTATAATAGTAATTTCATAATTAGAAAACACCTAGTGATTCGCTGTTAGTGAGTATAACATAGTACAAATAAATAAGATATTAAAATGTATGTACTATTAATTTTTTCAAATTAGTATAACATCTAATTAAAGTTACAGAATACGCTTATCTCTCGCGTTATGGTGAAATTCATATATAAACCGGTGCCATCAAAAATTTGTAATTCTAGACAGTGACTTGTATCGATATTTACTTCTCTCTTTCTCTCTCTCTCTCTACTCATAGTCCGTTCTTATTTTAAGACCATCTTAAGTAATGTCTTAAGATACTAATGCAGCTGTCTAATTGGTTCATGACATCTCAAAACTTAAGACAATTTTGAATATATTATAAGAACTGACTATGAATACCGATCTATCTTTCCTTTATCTATCTTTAAAAAAAACGATGAACATGAATACCGATACATTTCAAGTCAATGCCCAGTATTACTAATATAGGATGGTATTCATAGTCCGTTTCTATTTCAAAACCATCTTAAGTAATGTCTTAAGGTGTTACTAATACGACTTAATTTGTTACAGATAATTTGATATCTAAGATTTGTACAAGACAATCTTAAAAATATAAGAAAAATTTATAAATATCAGCCAAAGATAATTCTTGGGAAAAAATATCATTCAAGTGTTACTTAGTAAGATACCAGTGGCCACAAAGCAAGCTTGCTTATTTCAGCCGAGAGGATCGAAATATGAGAATGCTAAAATACATTGTTATACATACCATATAATACATCGACAATTCTCGACCAAGACTGCGCTTGGAACGGCACATGAATTAATTCATAATACATCGTATATGAAAGCCTCTGGCAAATTTGAGATTGCTGTTACGAGCCGAATTTGATGAGCTCTCTCTCTCTCTCTCTCTCTCTCTCTCTCTCTCTCTCTCTCTCTCTCTCT